>NW_007747616.1:0-12311 GCF_000696425.1 Galeopterus variegatus
CACCTCGCTCAGCCAGTGAGCGGGAACCGGTCTGTATGTGGGATCCGAACCCTCGGCGGGAGCGCCGCCACGCTCCCAAGCGGCGCACTGTAGCAGTGCGCCACCGGGCCGGCCCTTTGGTAGCTCTTTTGGTTGGCTCTTGTGGCCCTCTGATATATCCCTATCATTGTGGGATTTTTTTTTCTTTCCTTTTTCTTTTCTTCCCCCCCTCCTGTTCCCTCTTTTTCCTTCCCTCCTTTCCTTTCCCTTTCTCCCTTCCTCCCCTCTTTCTCTCTCTTTTTGCTTTGTTTCATCCTCCCTCCCTCTCTTCCTTCCTAGCATTCCCTTACTTTCTGACACTACAAGATGCTCCAGGCTCAGTTTGTATATTTCCTATTCCAAGTCCTAAAACCAGCCATTTCTCCAAGGATCCTTGGTTCCTTTTATTGGAGAATGGTATTACAAACCAAGATCTGGGTGCCATATGTCCTTGTTGTTACTGAGGTGTCATTGCTTGCAGACTGTCTTAGCTGACAGAGTTAGGAGATATCCATGTGTATGCTAACCCATGTATCTACACATATGTATAGATATTTCTATATGTAACCATCTCTATGTATATTAAACTAAACATGAATTCATACTGATGCCTCCAACTCTAGTACATTACCACATTGGTCATTCTAGCTTCCCATCCAACAGTGAGAAATCTGGCTCCTACTGTCTGCCATTCATTTACAGTTACATTCAGTTACAGTATACAGTGTTACTTCCTTCATTTCAGGCGATCTTTCTTTCTTTTCTCTCTTTTCTCCCTCCCTCTCTACTTCCCTTCATCCTTCTTTTTTTCTTTCTTCTTTCTCTCCCTCCTTCTCTCCCTTCTACCCTTCTGATGGAGTTTGGATGTGTTGTCCCCTCCAAAACTCATGTGGAAATTTGATCCCAATATGGCAGTGTTGGAAACTGATTGAGTCATGGGGGCGGATCCCTCATGAATGGATTAATGCTCTCTCTAGGTGAGGGGATTAATGAGGGAGGTCTTGCTCTCTTAGTTCCCACAAGAGCTGGTTGTTTAAAAAGACCCTGGCGCCTCCCCTCTCTCTTTCTTCCTCTCGCCATGTGATCTGCTTCCAGCTGCCTACCACTTTCTGCCACAAGTAGAAGCAGCCTGAGGCTCGTGCCAGATGCAGCTGTCCCAGAATCGTAAGCCAAATAAACCTCTGTTCTCTATACATTACCCAGTCTCAGATATTTCTATTATAACAACACAAAATGGGCTAATACACCTCCCTTCTTTCTACTTCTACTGCCTCACTGCAGTGGACTTCCAGAACAATGTTGAACAGAAGTGGTGATAGTGGGCCTCCTTGCCTTGTTCCTGATCGTAGGAGAAAGCATTCAGTGTTTCGCCATTAAGTACGATGTTCCCTGAAGGAATTTTTTACGTGCATTTTATTTGGGTGAGGAAGATCCCTTCTATTTCTAGTTTGCTGAACGTTTTTAATCATGGGTGGGTGTTGAATTTTCAAATGTTTTTTCTGCATCTATTGAAAAGGTCTGTACTTTTTCTCCTTTATTCAGTTAAATTGGTGAATTAAATTGAATACATTTGAATGTTGAACTAACTTTGCATTCTTGTTAATAACGCCACTTGGTCATGTCTTTACATTCTTATATATTGCTAGATTCAATTTGCTGGAATTTTGTTAAGGACTTTTGTGTCTATTGATTTGCTTTTTTTTTTTTTTCCTACATTGATTTTTGTTATCAAGGTATTTTGTCCTCATAAAATGAGTATACAATGTTTACAAGTCTGTTTTTGGAAAGATTTTGTATAGAATTGGTATTTCTTCCTTAAATATTTCATAGGGCCTTACAACTGAAGCCCTCTGGTTGCAGAGTTTTCTTTGCAAGAAGATCGTAAACTATAGCCAAGTTCTTTAAAGATACAGAGCTAGGGCTGGCTGGTTAGCTCACTCGGTTACAGCAAGTTACTGATAAAACCAGGGTTGAGGGTTTGGATCCCTGTACAGGCCAGCAGCCAAAAAAAAAATAAATAAAAAGGAAAAGATATTCAGAGTATCTTTTATTTCTTTAGTGAGCTTTGGCAACTTGTTCTTTCATGGGATTTATCTATTTCATCTGAATTGTTAAAATTTTGGTGTACAATTGCTCATAACATTTTCTTATTATCTTTTTAATGTCTGTAGGCTCTTTAGTAATAATCCTTTCTTTATTTCTAGTTTTGGTGATTTTTGTTCTCTCTGTTTTTTTTGATCACTCATACTAGAAGGTCATCAATTTTATTGATCTTTTCAAAGAATCAGTTTTTGGCTTTCTTATTTTTTTCTCTGGTTTGTCTGTTTTCTATTTTGTTGATTTTGCTCTTATCTTTCTTTTTTTCTTCCTTCTATTTACCGTGGATTTACTTTGCTCTTTTTATGGTTGAAATTTAAGTTACTTATTTCAGACCTTTGTTGTTTTTAAATATAAGTGTTTGAAACTACAGTTTTACCTCTTAGCACTGATTTAGCCACATCCTACAAATTTAGTTTGTTTTATTTTTATTAACATAAAATATCAAATATTTTATAATTCCCTTTGTGATTTTTTTTATTTGACCTATGGGTTATTTAGAAGTGTTTTTTTGTTTTTGTTTTTGTTTTTTAAAATTTCAAACTATTTAGGGTTTTTCTAAATCTTGTCACTGATTTCTAATTTAATCTCATTCTGGTCAGAGATGCTTTGTATGATTTCCTATCTCTGAAATATGTCATTCCTTAAGACATATTGGCCTTATCTTCTTTCCCCTTAGAAATTTCATCTACTTCAGTTCCAGTTAGTCCTTTTATGCTAATGACTCAAATTCAAAATATATTCAAACTTTAAAGTTATACACATGGACAGAATTCTGGCAATTCTGGCTCTACCTCTTACTAATTGTGACTTAGACAGGTTGTGTAACTGAAATCTTTAGGATTCATTTTGGGTAAAATAATAATGCCTTATCTCATAAGCTTGCTTCTCACATTGGCATGCAAATTTATAGTATACGTACGAGTATAGCACATAGTTAATGCTCAACTAGGGGTAACTATTATTAAAGCCATGTCTATAGTCCCCTTTTCTCTTTAGACTTTTGACCTAAAAATTCAATACCCTATACAGTCCATATGCTTTAAATCCACATCTCCAAAACAGTACTGCTCCTGATATCCCTTTTACTGTTAATGACACCACCATCCAGGTTCAAAACTTTGGTATTGTCTAAAGAATGAGCTTGTTCTTTGGCCCCTCACATTTAACAGTAATTTGCTTAGATAAATAAATACTCTCTTGGGACATCTCTCTCATTTGATCCCTTTTTCCCAATACTACTCCCAACCATTTATTTTATTTAAAAAAATCTCTTATTATCTCTCTTGAGGATCATTTTGTTGAAATAGACTAGTAACTGATCATATCATGCCCTCTCTCTCTAATTTCCAATCAGTACTTCAATTCACTACCAGATTATGCTTTTTAAAATAAAGCTTTAATCATATTACTCTATCATGCCACTAATAATAATAATTGACATTATTATTTTCTTATATGCTAAGTAGAGTCTTAAATACTTTACATGGGTTCTTTCATTTATCCTTACCAACAGCTTCATGAGCCAGGTATTATTATCATCTTCATTGAACAACTGTGGAAACAGCGTTAGAGAGCTTGAGTAATATGTGATGTCACATAGCTAATAAATGGTACAATCAAGTTTCAAAGCCAGGCAGAGTGATTCCAAAGTCTCCCCTCTTAATTCATTAGGCTACACTGCCTCACAACTACTTCTTTAGATTCCCAGTGCCTATCAAATGTAGTTTAAGTTTTATACTTTGGTTCTCTACAATCTGACTTTAGGCTAACAATCTGGCCTATTTCAATACTATGTTCTAAACAAACAGGGTGACTTCCTAAGCTGACTGTGAGCTTCAGTGTCTTACACATTATATCTTGCCATCATTTCTGCCTGGAATAGCCTATGCCTCATTTCTACCAGTTGGAATCTTTCATTATTCAGGCTAAATGGCATTTTTTAAATGGAGACTTCCTGCATCCTTTCCAGTTAGGACTGAGGTCTTTATCTGTAATCCCATGAACACATATACAACTCTTACAGCCATTGTCATAGTTTGCTGGAGGTTATAGACACTTGTGGATATGATTTGTATGACTTGGCTCCCTTAATAATTACAATTCTAGTATAAATGATTTTGGGGTTTATTTTTCATGTTTTCTTTAATCTGCTTAGTAGATTGTCTTGGGTATACTATGTACTCAATAAATGTTTATTGAATGAATAAATGCTTATGATTGTGGATCTCCATAATTAGCATTATTGGTTTGGGTTTCTGAAGCATATGAGCTTGAGAGGCTGATATGGAAATTATACATGTGTTAATTTAAGGAGACCACTTTAGAAAAAACTGAGACGTTTATTGATATATATACTAAAAGTCTTTACCTTTGGGTTGGGTTTTGATTTTCTTGGAAAGTTTTGAAGTTGTAAAGTTCTAGTATTTTAAATAGAAATTTTAAGTCTATTCACTGTGAATGGACCATGGTAAAGAGAAGTATCCAAGAATATTAATAACAAAAAATACTTATGTAGTTAAAAAGTTTACTTTTTACCTTAAACCCTCCCCCCCATCTCCTTTTCCCATTTATTCCCCAGATTTCTTAATTTGGTAACTGCTCCAGAATCTATTTAGTAACTTTTGTCCAAGTAGATCAGTGTGCTTCTATTTATATTATTTTATTTATTGTCAGGATAAATTAAACAGAAAGGTAGAAGTTAGCAAAAAACTGCATGTGCACAATCCTTGAAACCAGATGTGTTTTGGAATTCAGAATTTGGGGGATTTTAGAAAAGTATTGTACTTTTATAAAAGTATATTCTGTGTTATATTACATTCCTGGTGGTGTTTGGGCAGCACTCCATGCTCAAACAAATTAATATTTCTTTAATGAAACAAATTCATGCAAAGTGGAATAAATAAATACTATAGAAAACCTCAGGTAGGATTTGTCACCAATTGAGTTTTGGGCCAAACTTATGAAAAAAATTTTTTTTGAATTTTCAGAGACTTTTTGATTTCAAAATTGTGGATACTGGGTTGGAGACTGTTGTTAGGCTTTTGCCCAGATCAGTGGGATGGTCTCTAGCCCTACCCATATCCCCATGACGTATCCTGTTCCTGTATGTGCCAGTGTCTATTGCACACTCCTGTAACTCTCTGCCTGAGAGTGTTCTATAGTAGTAGCAAGAGCAGGCTCTGCTCCAATGTGAGATAGCCTTGCAATTCCGGGAGTTAATAATACCCCAAAGCAGTGCTCATCTATATCAGGTGGGAGTTGGTGAGTACACATTCCCAACTTCCTAACCAGTTAGGTGGGAAAACACTGAGGCATGTTCTGAGCCCTGGTTGCCCAGAATGGTAATGTGTTTGCTAATTTATCCTGTATTGACTTTGTTCCCTACTCCCTTACTGGTGCTCCTGAAATCACTTTCTACATAGATTACTTGCACTCAAATCCTTGTCTCAAGGTGTCTGCTTCCGGGAGTAACCCAGGCTAAGACATGGACTCCAAATAGAACCTGGATCTTGGGTTAACGAACAGTTTTCTTGCACACTTTCATGTGGTTCTTAGCCACTTTTTTTTTTTTTTTCATGTTTTTAAATTTCTTATGTTAAAGTTAGGGCATTTTATTAGAGCAAAAGGAACATGTTACCAATTATTAAGTGTTGTGTTTATACACACTGCTTGCCTTCCTGATGCTTCTGCCTAGGGTCCTTTTCCTGCTTCCCATGCTGTGAGCCCCCTGTCAGTTTAAAAATCTTGGCTAAGATTATAAAAATTTTAAGTGATAGTGATTTTAAAGTATTTCCTCCATATTCTGTTGGTTTGAAGACCTTTAAGGCACAAAGAAATCGATCTGCAATGGCAAATTCTCTGGCCGATCTATGGGAAGGTAGTAGAGGGATTTGGTCTGGAGAGGCCTTTCTTGCACTCTCAGATTTTGTCATGTTGGATGTAAGGCTGAATCTGACCTTTTGTTATTTATTGCCATAAATGATTTCGTATTCACCTTCATCCAAATGAATTGCTTGAGTTTGAAGTTGAAGTTCTTGACACAACTTTTAATCCATTAAAAAAGTGAAATTTATTTATAGAGGAACTGAAATCATTAATTATGTTGTAACTCCTTATCTTTTTTATGATACATATATTGCTCTGGGTATAGTGCTCTAAAACAGCTGCTCAGTAGTCCGTTATAGAGGCACAAGAACGCTTTTACACGAATGCAGTAAAGTAGCAGATGCTTTTTAATGACAACTTCCCAATTCATCTAGGAAACGAGTCAGTTCTGGGTTTGATTTTTTTCCCTCAAGTGTGGCAACTATGCAGGCAAACGATTCCAAAGAGGTTAGAACTGACAAATGAAGTCACTCTGTATAATTTTTTAGGGTGTTGCAAGTTAGTCTAAAAGCCTCATCTAATAGCACTTTAATAAAATTAGCATTTTTCTTATTATGCAAATAATTCTTTTCTGTTATAAGTAACCAGGAAAATATATTAATTCCATATTTCCAGCTTAATCTTCTTTTATTTTCTTCTTTGGAAACTTCTTTTGAATGTTGATTTATCATTAGCATTGCAAGTAGAAAAGTAGACAAATGCCAAGTCTTGGTAACAGGGAGACATGGAGGTCTAGCATTTGAAAGTTAGTATGGTTTGAATGTGTCCCCTCCAAAACTCAGGTGTTGCCAGTGCAATCGTGTTAAGAAGTGGGGCTGTGATTAGGATTGGATGCTCTTATAAAGGAGCTTGATAGAGGGAGTTCATCCCTTCCTGCCCTTCTGCCGTCTGCCATGTGAGGACACGGCGTTCCTCGCCTCTGGATGACTCAGCATTTACAGAGCCATCATGGAAGCACAGACCGGACTCTCACCAGACAGCCAAACCTGCTGGCGCCTGAATCTTGAACTTCCCAATCTCCAGAACTGTGAGAAAATAAATTTCTGTTCATTATAAATTATTTAGTTTTAGGTATTTTTATAGCAGCACAAACAGACTAAAACAGAAGTCAAATATAGTTCCTTCCAGGAGTAGTTTTTTTCACCTCAGAGAGAGATCATGAAGCACTGGCGATACCCACATCTGCCATTTCGCAGTCTTTGGCAGGGCTGGCCTTTCCTCAGTGCGGTGGCAGTTACCCACAGGGTATGTTCTGAGGGGTGCCAGAGAAGTCACTGTCACTGCCCCATAGACCATGTTCTCTGTTACAGAAACTGCATGGTTGGTGGTTAATTAAGATTTCCCTGTTCAGGGAACATTCCCTTAAAAGCAAAGACTCCTGGTAGGATTAATATATCCAGCCTGTAATATTTAGTATTGGTGAGTTTATCAGGTCTCTTTCCTGTTAAGATTAGATCAGAGGGCTGAATTAAAGAGCTTTGTGCTGAAAGAAGGGAGCGATGCCATGGAAAGAGATCATGCCAGAGATCAATTTTGCCTTTTTCATAATTTTGTTTAGCAATGGTCTGGGTCACCAGCATAGAGGCTTTATTTTATTTATCTTTTATTGAAGCATTATTGATGATACATATTTGTGGGGTACAAAGTTGACTATCAATAGTTGTGTACAATATGGGATGGTTAAATCAGGATAGTTAGCTTATTCATCATTACAATGTGTTACCATTCTCTGTGTCGGTTAACCAATTTCTCAATTTCTCATGAACCTCCTTTCATCTCTCCCTCCCCCTTTCTACTTCTAGTAACCAAAGTTCTGTTTTCTCCTTCTAAAAGTTCAACATATTGTTATGATTGTTTCTCTCTCTCTCTCTTTCTTTATTATTTATTTGTTTATTTATTCAGCTCCCACATACAAGTGAAGACTTGCAGTGCCTGGGTTGTTTCACTTAACATAGTATTCTCTAAGCTCATCCATGTTGCTGTGAATGGCAGAATTTCAATCTTTTTTATGGCTGAGTAGTATTCCTTTGTGTGTATATATACCACATTTTCCTTATTCAGTCATTCATTGATGGACACTTAGGTTGGTTCCATAGCCTGGCTATTGTAAATAGAGCTGTGATAAACATGGGAGTGCTGGTGTATCCCTTTGACATAATGATTTCCATTCCTTTGGGTGTATACCCAGTAGTGGGATTGCTCGATCATATGATAATTCTATCTGTAGTTGTCTAAGGAAGTCATACTGTTCTCCATAATGGCTGTACTACTTTACAGTCCTACCAGTGGTGCAAAAGGATTCCCCTTTCTCCACATCCTTGCCAGCATTTGTTATTTTCTGTCTTTTTTATAATACCCAGTCTAACTGGGGTGAGATGTTATCTCGAAGTGGTTTTAATTTGTATTTCCCTGATGCTGAGTGATGTTGAACATCTTTTCATATACCTGTTGGCCATTTGTATGTCTAGCATAAAGGCTTTAAAGTGACTTGCAAAACAGTCCATTAAGATGTGGGAAATAACCTTAGATTGCTATTTATATTTACTCTGATTTTTTAAAAATTAAGCTTTACGGATACTTAAATATGGTTTTATGGTGGTGTCTCTACTCGGTTCATTTGTCAGAAGATCAGGTGTCACATGTGTTACTCAAGGCATTTGAAAAGAAGCTGGGACCTAGAAGACAGGAAGGAGCTCATAGTGGTGCCCTCACTCCTTTTGGTGTTTTGTTATGCATTGCAGTTTACTTGTGCCCTACATTTACTGGAATAAAATCATCCAGTTTAATTAACACAGTTTCCACTTGTGAGATTAGGGGCTTTAAAAGATCCCTGCAAGGAGGCACTAAAAAAAAAGAAAGAAAAAAAAAAGTGCCTCTCCAAATTTGAAATTTAGTTGATTATTTGAAATATGGATTTATATTTACTTTAATCATAACAGCCAACCTGTGTCTATGCTGTGCCAAATGATAGCATGAAGCAATCATTGACTAGCAGCTCATTGAAAAGCATCCAGAACACAAATACAAACCTCTTACAACTGGAAAATGGCATCGAAATATGAGTGACATGATTTACTAAGCATAGCCAGTGATATACTTCTTCCATGTGAATATGTAGGTCTTTCTCTTTACTGACCTACCAAGAATAATGGTTACCAGAGGCTAGGGAGGGTGGGGTGAAGAAAAGAGGTGGACTAACGGGTATAAAACTATACTCATCCACCCTAAGTGAATCATTGTGCAGTATATGCATGTATTGAAACAACAGATTGTACCTTACAGATATGTACAAGTAAATGTAAAAATTTTTTGAATAAAAAAAAAATCACATACCCCCCAAAATGGAAGAAGAACTGAAGCCAAACTTTTGAATTGCCATATCACAATCAAGATTTAAAACAAAACAAATAATTGGATATTTAATCAAATTGCTCTCATCAAAATATTAGTGGTAAAAATTATCTGCACCATTAGTAAATAAAATAACTTTATTTTTCTGTAACCATTTATTTAGTGTGTGGATTTACACATTTGAAACCCAGGGCTCATTGTCTATGTGCAGATTAGATTGGGGTTCCTTATGAAGAGAAAGGAAATTACCTCTGGCTCTTCAGAGTCTGCTTTGAATTAGGGCTCAGTGCTGGAGCAAGAGGCCAGACTGCTGGGCACAGGGATCTGGGCATTTGGTTTCCAGGTGTCTGATCATCTGGAACTGGGATCAGGACTGGCTGGCTGTTCAGCAGCACTGACTCTGAAGTCAGGAGCCCAGGAAAGCCAGGTAATGTGCTCCTTTGTATGCTATTTACATGTGTGACCATCTCGATCGGGTAACTTTTCAGTGGGTACCTTAAAATTAATAATTCTGCAACTTTATTCAGCCACAACCACTGGCCCAGAAATCTGAGAGCAAAATGGGCAAGGTGCCCAATGAGGTGGGAGTACAAGGCCCAACCCAGCCCTTTGGTGCTCAAAGCAGAGAGCTAGCTGGGTGGGAAGGCTACTTCTACCAGTACCCAGATCATCACCTAACTAAAATAATAACTTTGAAAATAATTTTCCTTCATCTCTGTCTTGTCCTTTAAATTTTTATACCTTAGTAAAATATTGTATTTTTACCATATACATAGTATATTATACAGAAATACATGTTCAAAATTGATCAAGATGTAACTGTTTCCATATTAGGGATGTGTGCTTAAATTTTTCAGCTCCTAAAGTTACTATCAAAATAGTTTGAGACCTCTGATTTATAGGATGGAAATAGCAACAGACAGCCATTTCATTTATTTATTTCATTCAACAAATATTGATTGAATGCCCACTATTTGCCAGGTACTGTTCAGGATGCTTGAGATACATGAATGAATAATACTCTTGGATTAGAGGTGACAAGGGTGACACATTTTAAGTGATTAGGCAATTTGGTGAACTTGGACAAAACAGCTGCTAAAACCCTATCTAGGTAGGTGGCATAATCATTGAATTAAAAATAAACCTTGGGGAAGGGTGATTAGGATATTAAAATGGTCATTGCTACATAAAACTGGCTTATACTTAAAAGAACTGAGAAAAAAGAGTAAAATCTCTCAATCAAATTTATAGATGAGGTAAAATGATATTTTCTCTGGGGACTATGCACATTTTCTCTAATGGCACTTGTAATTGTATCCTTATAGTTATTTTTTTGGTTATTAGTTTAATGTATCTCCTCACATTGGGGCATAATATCTGCTATTGTTCTCCTCTCTGTTCTCAGATCCCAGGACTGTGTCTGGAACAGTGTTTACTGCCTATTTTTGTACAGCCCACAAGCTAAGAATGCTTTTTACATTTTTATATGGTTAAAAAAGAATCAAAAGAAGAATAATATTTCACGACATGTTAAAATATGTGAAATTTAAATTTTAGTGTTCATAAATAACATTTTATTGGAACAAAGCCACACTCATTAATTTACATATTATCTAGAGTACTTTCATGCCACAGTGGCAAAGTTGAATGGTTTTGACAGAGATATATGGTATGCAAAGCCTAAAATATTTATTATCTGGTCCTTTAAGAAAATATTTGTGAACCATTGATCTAGAACATAGAAAGTACCCTACAACATTTGTTGAATGAATGAACCAATCAACCAATAAGTTAATTAGTATACCTACTATGTGCCAGATAGTTTTGCATATTATCTTGTTTAATACACATTATTAAATAAGGGAAAAGTGAGGGAAAAGTGCCTTTATTTTAACAAACTGAGGCACAGAGAAGTTAAATGGTCTGCCTATCCCATGAGTGGCAGAGCCAGGAATTGAACCCAAGTCCAAATTTCACTTTTGCCTGTACTATGCTTCTCTAAAATGTAGGTGTTTTTATTTGAGATTCTGAGCATCCCCTAGCACTCCAGTAAAACTTCATCTTGCTCTCATTTCTGCTGAAATAGCATTATTTAAAAACAACAACCATGTCTTTTTCAAAGCATGAGTGTAGTGCCTAGCACATGGTAGGTACTTGTGGAAACCTTTAAGGGATTCTCCTGGTAAAAAGCAAGCAAGCAAACAGATAAAGTCTTATTCATATCCATATAATCCAGAGATAGTTTTGAGGAAGGGGAAGGAACTCATGGTTTACTTGAACATCTCTTAGAGCAGTTCTTTGCTGATTCCTAGGTGTGAAGTTTCTTGTTCGGTGGTGAGAGGGCCTGTGCTTTAGGACTCACAGACTTCTAAAATTACTACAATGCTTGCCTTTTGGTCTGTTTATCAAGACCTTATCATTTTGACTCTTTGATAGTGAAATTTACTCATTTCTGGATTCGAGTATAGAAGTTTATTCATATGCTGAAGGAATTTGCAGTTTATTTGTCAAGATATTTAAAAATCTTACTTGTTTAAATTAGGGTAGTGCTATCTCTTACTTTAGAAAATGACTTTATTCCAGAGAGACAGAAGAAGCACCTGCTCTACAATCATATTGGGGGACCTGAATACATGACTCAGCATTGGACAGATCATCTAGGCAACAAATCAAGAGCAACCATTACTCTCTCAGAAGGAGAGAAGAAATCTAGGGTTATCAGAGGTGGGAGCAGGGAGGGAGAGGGGAACAAAGAGAGATTGGACAAGGGGCATAAAGAATAAGTATGATAACAATATACATACTAGTAATATTGATTTGATCAACATATGTCAATGTTGAACCCCAAAAATGTGTATAATCAATTATGATTCAATAAAAGAAAAAAAAGAAAAAGAAAATACTTTAGCCAAATTTCAGCCTATTGGATTTAATTATCATCATTTTTTTTTTTTTTT
>NW_007747617.1:0-350 GCF_000696425.1 Galeopterus variegatus
CACTCTCCCGAGTGAGCCACGGGGTCGGCCCCTAAAGGTTTATTTTTGAGGATTATTTTTCTCAGCATTTGAGGCAAATGACTAATTCCTTCTTATCTTAAGCAACAAGACTGTACCTCCAGACTGAACCACATATTCAGAACAGTTTTAAAATAATTACAAATGATTCACTGTGTAAAGCAGCTTGTGTTTTTTTCATTCTGACATATACATAAATCCTTTTTTTGAGGAAAAATAATTTGGTCTTTATTATTCCAACACAGGGTGGGAGTCTGTCATGAACGAAAATGTCAACGCATTTTCCTAACAGAATACACCTTTCGGTATCAGCCAGGAAATTAATTATTCGT
>NW_007747617.1:6134-6414 GCF_000696425.1 Galeopterus variegatus
TGTGGTTTCAGTCACATTTGGGGCCAATTCAGACACAGCTGGAGCAGCCAAAGCACCTGGGATGCTCGTGCTGAAACCAGCTTTTCGAGGTGGCCCTTGGCAGTGAGTCCACAGAGGGTGCCTCAGGCCTGTTCCCCCAGACCATTCTGTGTCCCTACGCCTTTTGGGCCTGAAATGGAAGGGTTGGTCCCAGAGGCTTCTGCAATGACTTCAGGGCCTTTTTACCCTTCTCTTGATAATCCCCTTCTTTTGTACTAATCTTCTTAGTGCCATTGCATCT
>NW_007747617.1:12066-12311 GCF_000696425.1 Galeopterus variegatus
TCTTTCTCACAAAGATAAATTTTACATTATTGCGACATAAGGAACATGTAACAGCTACTGAATCCCGGTAGGCAATCGTACGTTCCCAAATGGTGCCAGCTTGCTGTTTAATGTTGCTACTAAAGAAGCAAGGGAGGCATCTGTCTTTTAAGTCCTAAAACTAAATATGAAATTATGATGGGATGCCATTATTGCCAATTACTTTAGTATAAGGACAGGCTATAAAATGTGCCCAACAGCCCTCT
>NW_007747618.1:0-224 GCF_000696425.1 Galeopterus variegatus
CAGAAGTAACAGATTCAGCCAGTGCAGGAGAAGAAAGACCGAGGTATTTTTCCTATGTTTGTGCACAGCTTAAGACAGATGGTTGTAGGTGTGTTTGGCCTTCTCTGGTCTGGCCTACTCTTATGTTTGCAGCTGCCACAGGCTGCATTGCCAGCAGCTGTATTACTGCCAGTTTGGCCCATGTTTATGTTCCCTCTGACCCTTGTAGCCATTTGAGTTTGGAA
>NW_007747618.1:5968-6406 GCF_000696425.1 Galeopterus variegatus
CTTCCTGGGTCTTTCCTGAGCCTGGCCCTGGCCCTGGGCATCCACATTGCTTTCTATATTTCCAGGACTTTTTCACATCCCCAACCCCCAAAATGTCTCAGTCCCCATTAACTCTTTGACATACCTTCAAAGATTTATACTTAAATATAGGTCAGGCAGAATGCAACAAACTATATTAAAATATCATTTATAAAATAATACAACTCTAAATATTAGATATTATTATTGAGATGAGGAAATAAATTTCAGTAAGCTTACTTTTCTCTAAAATAACATATTAATGCAAAATAGCATTGGGTTTGTGAATGGCTTCTTCTGTTCATTACAGTCCTCTTTTTTGGACATCTGGTCTAAGCTCATAGGTTTTGTGATCAGTCTGGTTCTTGGCCCATGTAATTATGTTATTTCCCCTACTTTATTATGAATTTTTATATTCTT
>NW_007747618.1:8414-8614 GCF_000696425.1 Galeopterus variegatus
TCACCAAATAAAAATACAGGACTCACAGTAAAGGGTAAAATTCAGGAAGACAACACATAACATTTTAGCATAACTATAAATCTTCACATGTTTGCATGTAACATTCCTGTGCAATGCCTGGGGGTATTTTATATACATATACATGTCATATATAATAATTATATATAAAATTAAGTCTCATTATTTATCTGAAATTATGC
>NW_007747618.1:12046-12311 GCF_000696425.1 Galeopterus variegatus
AAGAGGGGAAGCCAGCTTGGGAAGTTGCTAGATCCAGTGATGGAGTCTCTTTTCCTCCACTGCCCCTACACCCAGCACAGGGTATACAGTGGGTGCCAAATGTTTGCTAATAATCTCTCAAATGGGGAATGAGAGGTTTCCAGTTGTCTTGGTGCTGCTAGGGCAATATCTGCCCTTTCTACCCCAGGGATGCTCACCCCAGGATTGCAGGATTTCCCAACAAGTGGGCAGGAGATGTCATCAAAGATCTTATAGACCATTTCTT
>NW_007747619.1:0-478 GCF_000696425.1 Galeopterus variegatus
ATTAGCTTGGTCTGATGAGTTTACTTAGATCAATGTGCTTGGACTGATGAGTTTACTTAGAACATTGTGCTTGGTCTGATGAGTTTACTTAGATCGATGAGCTCGGTCTGTTGAGTTTATTTAGATCGATGTGATTTGTTTGATGAGTTTTCTTAGATATATTTGCTTGGTCAGATGAGTTTACTTAGATCAATGTGCTTGGTCTGATGAGTTTACTTAGATCGATGAGCTTGGTCTGATGATTTTAATTAGATGGATTAGCTTTCTCTGATGAGTTTACTTAGATTGATGAGCTTGGTGTGATGAGTTTTTTAGATCGATGAGCTCGGTCTGATGAGTTTACTCAGATCGATGATCTTGCTCTGATGAATTTACTTAAATCGATGAGCTCTGTCTGATGAGTTTACTTCGATCAATGAGCACGGTCTGATGAGTTTACTTAGATCAATGTGCTTGGTCTGATGAGTTTACTTAGATC
>NW_007747619.1:2032-3074 GCF_000696425.1 Galeopterus variegatus
GAGTTTACTTAGATCGATGTGCTTGGTCTGATGAGTTTACTTAGATCGATGAGCACAGTCTGATCAGTTTACTTAGATCGATGAGTTTGGTGTGATGAGTTTACTTAGATCGAAGTGCTTGGTCTGATGTGTTTACTTAGATCGAATAGCTTTCTCTGATGAGTTTACTTTGATCGATTCGCTTCGTCTGATGAGTTTACTCAGATCGATTTTCTCGCTCTGATGAATTTAGTTAGATTGATGTGCTTGGTCTGATGAGTTTACTTAGATTGATGTTCTTGGTTTGATAAGATTACTTAGATCGATGAGCTCAGTCCAATAAGTTTACTTAGGTCGATGATATCGGTCTTATGAGTTTACTTAGATCGATGTGCTTGGTCTGAGGAGTTTACTTAGATCGATGAGCTCAGTCTGATGAGTTTACTTAGATCGATGAGCTTGGTCTGATGAGTTTAATTAGATCGATGAACTTGGTCTGATGACTTAATTAGATCGATGTGCTTGGTCTGATTAGTTTAATTAGATTGATGAGCTTGGTCTGATGAGTTTACTTAGATTGATGCGCTTGGTCTGAAGAGTTTACTTAGATCGATGAGCTCGGTCCAATGAGTATACTTAGATCGATGTGGTTTGTCTGATGAGTGTACTTAGATCGATGTGCTTGTTTGGATGAGTTTACTTATATCGATGAGCTCGGTCTGTTGAGTTTACTTAGATCGATGTGATTGGTCTGATGAGTTTTCTTAGATCAATTTGCTTTGTCAGATGAGTTTACTTAGATCGATGAGCTTGGTCTGATGAGTTTACTTAGATCAATTAGCTTGGTCAGAAGAGTTTAGTTAGATCGATATGCTTGGTCTGATTAGTTTTCCCAGATTGATTAGCTTAGTCTGATAAGTTTTGTGAGATCAATTTGCTTTGTCAGATGAGTTTACTTAGATTGATATGCTTGGTCTGATGAGTTTACTTAGATCGATGAGCTTGGTCTTATGAGTTTACTTAGATCAATTAGCTCTGTCTGATCAGTACACTTAGAATGATT
>NW_007747619.1:5840-6315 GCF_000696425.1 Galeopterus variegatus
CTGATGAGTTTACTTAGATCGATTAGCTTTATCTGATGAGTTTACTTAGATCGATGAGCTTTGTCTGATGAGTTTACATCGATCGATGAGCTCAGTCTGATGAGATTACTTAGGTCGATGAGCTCAGTCTGATGAGTTTACTTAGATCGATGTGCTTGCTCTGATGTGTTTACTTTGATCGAAGTGCTTGGTTTGATGAGTTTACCTAGATAGAACCTCTTGGTCTGATGAGTTAACTTAGACCAATGAGGTTGGTCTGATGAGTTTAATTACATCGATCATCTTAGTCTGATGAGTTTACTTAGATCGATGTTCTCGGTCTCATGAGTTTACTTTGATCGATGAGCTCGATCTGATGAGTTTACTTGAATCGATGAGCTTGGTCTGGTGAGTTTACTTAGATTGAATAGTTTCTCTGATGAGTTTACTTAGATCGATGTGCTTGGTCTGAGGAGTTTACTTAGATCGATGAGCT
>NW_007747619.1:11976-12310 GCF_000696425.1 Galeopterus variegatus
AGATGGATTAGGATGCTCTGATGAGTTTACTTAGATTGATGAGCTTGGTCTGATGAGTTTATAAGATCAATGTGCTCGGTACGATGTGTTTACGTAGATCGATGAGCTTGGTCTTATGAGTTTACTTAGATCGATCATTTTTGTCTGATTAGTTTACTTAGATCGATGATCTCGGTCTGATGAGTTTAGTTAGATCGATGAGCTCAGTCTGATGAGTTCACTTAGATCGATGAGCTCGGCCTGATGAGTTTTCTTAGATCGATGAGCTCTTTTTGATGAGTTTACTTAGATCGATGTGCTTGGTCTGATGAGTTTACTTAGATTGAGGAGCTTG
>NW_007747620.1:0-12309 GCF_000696425.1 Galeopterus variegatus
GGACTCTGTTTGGCATTAAAGGAAAAGTGCTGTGTATATACACACCATACTGGAGCTGTTAAAGACGCCATGAAAAAAATTAAGAGAACGCATTAGACAACGGGAACGAGACCGAGCTCTGTCCTCAGACTGGTTCAAATCCTGGTTCAATTTTTCACCTTGGTTAACTACTCTGGTTTCTAGCTTAGCGGGCCCCATAGTAATTCTGCTCCTACTACTCATGGTGGGCCCCTGCATCCTCAACAAACTCACAAACCTTATAAAGGAGAGAATACAAGCTGTTAAACTCTTAATCTTATGGTCTCATTATGATCAAATTCCTCTAGTAGATCTAGAGGACCTTAAAGATCTTAACTGGGGTCCAAATATCATCCATGAGCAAGGATCGGCTCTCATAGTTAAAAAAAACAGTAGGGAATGAAATGATGTTTCTGCCGTTGATGGGACTGGCGCCATTTTAAGAAAACTCCTCCATTTTGTAAACTCAGGTGGGAAAAACCCAGGCAGAAAAATGTGGGAGGGGCTGGGAGGAGCCATGCTAACTGAAAAATTAGCTTATGTACTGTTGGCTTGCTTGCATTGGCTAATAACTCCTAGCATGGTGATCGGGCGACCAAGTTGCCGTGCTTGCAGTTTTAAAAACCAAAAGTAAAAATGGCTCAGGACCGCACTCTGAATTGGCTAGTGCAGTCCCAGGTGCTGGCAATAAAGTTTTATTTTTTTCTGTATCAGTATCTGAGGGTGATTTCTCCCAACACCTATAACACCATTTATTAGTGTAAGTTTTGTCTCCCAAGCTGGAATGGTTGGATCTATGTTCAGACACTGTATTAGTCTGCTTCTGTTGCTTATAACAAAATACCTGAAACTGGGTAAATTACAAAGAAATAGAATTTATTTCTTATAGTTCAGGGGCCAGGAAGTCCAATGTCCAGGGAACATATCTGATCAAGGCCTTGTTCTTGGTGGTGACACTCTTCAGTGACACAGGGTGTCACATGGCAAAAAGGTTGAGAAAGAGAGCTAAGCGTCTCACTTCTCTCCTTGTAAAGCCATTAGAACTACACTCATGACCACCCATTAAACCTTCAGTGAATTAATCCATTCACAAGGGTATGGTCCTCACAATCTAATCATCTCTTAATGGCCCTATCTTTCAATTACCATAATAGGATTTCCTCCCTCTTAACATTATTACAATGGGAGTCAAACTTCAATGAGTTTTTGGGGGAGATTCAATTCAGAGCAGAAACCCTCCACCAGTGCCCCTGGGCACACAAGACTTGAGCACCTGTCGTACAGTTTCTCAGGATGACCTTGCTATGCAGGAATTACTGTCCCTGTGTTACAGTGAAGGTGAATGGAGGTTTACAGATATTAATAACCTTTCAAAAATCACAGTCCTGAAACCTGGATTCAAACCCAGTTCTTGCTGAGCTGAAAGCTAGTGCAATATGGCAACACAGGTCCTTTATTGACATAGGAAAATTCTATAGTCCAGTCCCCCCCCCAAATACTCTCCCAGACCACCTAATGTCTGCAAGAGGCAGGAGGAGAAAAGTCTGGGCTGGTAACCTTTCAAAAATCACAGTCCTGAAACCTGGATTCAAACCCAGTTCTTGCTGAGCTGAAAGCTAGTGCAATATGGCAACACAGGTCCTTTACTGACATAGGAAAATTCTATAGTCCAGTCCCCCCTCCCAAATACTCTCCCAGACCACCTAATGTCTGCAAGAGGCAGGAGGAGAAAAGTCTGGGCTGATTGTGTGGGATAGCAATAGGGCTCTGGGTCCAGCATTCCTTCCATCCTGAAACAGAGATTTCCTCTCACAGGTAGGAAGCTGAAAACCCCAGGCGAGACCCATGGCTACCCTCAGTGATTGAAAAGGATCTATCCACTAGGGAGAAAGGAGATCATGATTCAGCATCATGAAGAAAATGTGATCTCTTCCTGGCACAGGTGTGAGGATGGCCAGACCTCTTGTGCTAGAAATGGATCTGTGGGACAGTTTTATGAGGACAGGAAGTAATTTTCTCTTGTCCATTATGTGTCTCCAGTGCCTAGCTCTGTGTGGAGGACACAGTGGGTAGTCAAGAAATTTGCAATCAACAAGTGAATGAATGAAGGAAGGAGGGAGGGTACCAGCCATGGGCAGCCCCCTCTTGATAGATGGCAGGAGCCTGTCTGGGAACCTCACCAGCTGAGGGCAGCCCCTGCCCAATAGACAGCAGAAGCATACCCGGGGTACCTAGCCAAATGAGAGCAGCCTCCACTGCTGCTGCAGACACCACTGCCACAAAGGTGGTCTGCCACAGCCACTGCCACAGTCACTGCTGATGCAAGTGTCGTTCAACACCATAGCAGCAACCACCACTGTTCTGCAGTCCCCCCCCCCAACCATTAGACTGCATTGACACAAAGAGAGTCACCAGCAGAGCCTGGGGAAAAAGCTGACTAAGCACAGACCCATGACCCATTGACCCAGCCCACAGGGGGAATTACTCTGCCACACAAAGTAGCACACCTGGGGGTGGGAGGTACATGTGTAGCCCATGCACTGCCTTGATCTGGGGGGAGACACACAGAGAACCCCCCAAGAGTGCTAAAACCCAGAATACTCAAATAGAGTTAGGAAGAAAATTCCCAATCATCACCAACCCATCCCCCAACTGGGTGAAGTAAGAATGCAGGAGGAGCCTTTGCCTGTAGGAGAGAGGAAAGAGAAACCCCACCTAGGGTCACTCATTCAAACTGAGAAGCTGCAGTTTACACCAGTGCATGTATCAGGGTCACAGGACACTAGACAGGGTGCCAACAAACCTACCAAGGGTCAACCACCCCAGCCAAAGAACAACAGGGCACTCAGGCACTTCTCCCAAGAACTCAAGAGCTTGCCCACCTACTTGACCAACCAACACAATGTCACTAATCTCAGCAAAGTGCTCCAGTATGTAGGCCATGGAGGAACTCACATGCAGCTCCAACACTGAATATGGCTGAAGTATCCACACAGATACACTACTGCATCTACCCTACTCAATAGTCAATATAAAACACATCTACAAGAGGAAGTCTTTCTCCTCAAAGCCCACTCCAGAGTAATAAAAGAAGCAACTGCTCTACCAGATGACTAGAAACATGGAAACAAAACAAAGCAAAACAAGACAACTAAGAAAATATGACACCACCAAAGGAGTACAATAATTCTCAAGAACCAGACCCTATAGAGCAGGAAACCCTTGAAGTGACTGAAAAGAAATTCCAAGCAACAATCTTAAGGAAACTCAATGAAACACAAGAAGATTCAGTTAGGCAACACAATGAAATGAGAAAAAGTATCCAGGATATGAAGGAAGAAATCCACAAAGAGATTAATAAATTGAAAAAGAATGTAACAGAACTCCTGGAACTGAAGGATTCATTCAACAAAATAATAATAATAAAAAAACAACTGAGAGCTTAAGCAGCAGATTAGAGCAAGCAGAAGAAACAATTTTAGATCATAAGAATGATATTTTTGAAATATCCCAGGCAGACAAAAAATAAATAAAAGAAAGAAAGAAAAAAGAATTTTAAAAAATGAAGAGAATCCAAGAGAGCTAGCAGACAACCCTAAGCACACAAACATCAGAATCATAGGTATTCTGGAAGGGGAGGAGAAAGGAAAAGACATTGGAAACCTATTAACAAAATAATAGTGGAAAACTTCCCAGGTATAAGGAGAGACATGGACCTTCAGATCCAAGAGGCTCAATGACCCCTAAACAAATTCAATCCAAAAAGGTCCTCTCCAAGACACATTATAGTCAAACTGGCAAAACTGAAAGACAAAGAGAGAATCTTAAGAATAGCAAGAGAAAAGCATCAAGTCACCTATAAGGGAATCCCCATCAGTCTAACAGCAACTTCTCAACAGTAACTCTACAGGCCAGAAGAGAATAGATGATAAATTCAAAATACTAAAAGAAAAAAACTGCAAGCCAATAATACAATAACCAGCAAGGCTATCCTTCAGAAATGAGGGAGAAATAGTGTAGGCCACACTGAACCACTGTGCGGGCCACAGAGGTGAGTGCATGTAGGACTTGAGCTGTGCCTGGGGAGCCATGCAGCCATAGGCCCCACCCACACCTGAGCACCAGAGGGGGGGCTTGCAGTCCCTACTGCTCCACTGTGTGGGCTGCACAGGTTAGTGTGTGCAGGACCTGTACACTGACCAAACAGGAGCCAAGGCAGCCCACTGCACACTCAACTGCATTGATAAAAGAAAAGGTACCAGCAGAACCTACAGAGGAGAAAGTCTTCCCCCTTATAATCCACTCCAGCATGAGAGAAGAATTAAGTGTTCTACCAGATGAGCAAATATCAGTGTAAAAATACTAGAACTACAAATAAACAAGAAGATATGATGCCACCAAAGGAATATAGTATTTCTCAAGCACTGAACCCCATACAGCGAGAAACTCTTGAGATGTTTGAAAAGGAATTTTGAGCACTGATTTTAAGAAAACTCCAAGAAATAAGAGAATAACCAACTAGAAAACACAATGAAACAAGAAAAAATTGTCCAGGATATGAAGGAGGAAATTTACACAGAAATGAGGGAGAAATAGTGTATCTCCCAGACAAACAAAAACTAAAGGAGTTCACCACCACACCACCAGTCCTACAAGAAATCCCCAAGACAGTCCTGCATCTAGAATTTTTTAAAAATGACAATTACTACCATGAATATACAAGAAAGAACAAAACCCACTGGTAGAAAAAATATGGAAATGAGAAAGAGAAAGAAACTATATCTTGCCAGCTCAAAAAAACCAACAAACACCTAAGACAAATAATAAAAGGTGAAGAAAAGAACAAAAGATATTGAAAACATCCAAAGAAAAATTGAAAAAAATGACAGGAATAAGACAATACCTTTCAACAACAACCTTAAATGCAAATGGGTTAAATTCCCTACTTAAAGACACAGACTGACTGATTGGATTAAAAAGCTAGACCCAACTATACGTTGTCTTCAAGAGACTCACCTCACCTGTAAAGGCACACACAGACTAACAGTGAAGGGATTGAAAAAGATATGCCACACAAGTGGAAACCAAAAAAGAGTAGGAGTAGCTATTCTTATATTGGATGAAAAAGAGACAAAGAAGGCCATTATATAATGATAAAGGGGTCTATCCAGCAAGAAGACATAACAATCATAAATATATGTGCACTGAAGACTGGAGCACCCAGATATATACAGCAAACACTATTAGACCTAAAGAAAGAGATAGACCCCAGTATGATAATAGTTGGGGACCTGAACACCCTCTATCAACACTGGACAATCATCTAGGCAACAAATCAACAGAGAAACACAGTATTTAAATTACAAGTTAAACCAGTTGGACCTGGCAGATTTCTACAGAAAATTTTATCCAACTGTGAGAGAATATACATTCTTCGCATCAGTACATGGAACATTCTCCAGGATAGACACCATGTTAGATCACAAATCAAGTCTCAAAAAACTTTAAAAAATAGAAATCAAGTATCTTTTCTGAACACAGTGGATTAAAATTAGAAATCAATAAGAAGCAAAACTCCGGAAACTATACAAATACACGGACATTAAACAACATGCTTCTGAATGACCTATGGGTCCAAGAAGAAATGTCCAACAGGACATCAAAAATTTTCTTGAAACTAATGCAAATAAAGACACATCATACCAAAACCTGTGGGATACTGCAAAAGCAGTACTAAGAGAGGAGTTTATTGCAATAAATGCTCACATCAAAAAATAGAAAGATTTCAAATAAACAACCTAACACTACACCTCAAAGAACTAGAAAAACAAGAACAATTCACCCCAAAATTAGTAGACAGAAAGAAATAATTAAGGTCAGAGCAGAACCAAATGGAATAGAGACCCAAAAAGCAATACAAAAGATCAATTAAAAAAGAACTGTTTTTGGAGAAGATAAATGAAATAGGCCATTAGCTAGGCTAAATAAAAAAGGAAGAGAGAAGACTCAAATAATAAAAATCAGAAATGAGCAAGGAGACATTACAACCAATACCACAGAAATACAAAGAATCATTAGAGACTATTATAAATAACTATATGCCAACAAATTTGAAAACCTGGAGGAAACAGACAAATTTTTGGACACACACAAACTACAAGACTGAACCAAGAAAAAATGGAAAAACTGAAAACACTAATAACAAGCAACAAGATTGAAGCAGTAATCAGCAGTCTGCCAACAGAGAAAATCCCAGGACCAGATGGCTTTACTGCTGAATTCTACCAAACTTTTAAAGAGGAATTAATACCAATTCTCTTCAAACTATTAAAAAAGTTGAAATAGAGGGCATTCTCCCAAACTCATTCAACGAGACCAGCATCACCCTGACACCAAAACCAGACAAAGACTCAACAAAAAAAGAAAACTACACACCTATATCTCTGATGAACATTGACACAAAAATTCTAAACAAAATATGAGCAATCACAATACAGCATCACATCAGAAAAATTATACATGACAAACAAGTGGGATTCATCCCAGGGTCACAAGGATAGTTCAACATACACGAGTCAATAAATGTGATACCTCATGTCAACCAAATCACAGACAAAAAGCATATGATTATATCAATAGATTCAGGAAAAGCATTTGACAAAATTCAACATCACTTCATGATAAAGACTCTCAGCAAATTAGGAATAGAAGGAAAGTATCCCAACACAATAAAAGCTGTATATGATAAACCCACCACAAATATCACCCTGAATGGGAAAAAGCAGAAAGCTTTTCTGTTAAGAACAGGAACAAGACAAGGATGCCCACTATCACCACTCTTATTTTACATAGTATTGAAATACTAGTGAGAGCAATGAGGTAAGAGAAATAAAACTGGAAAAGACAAAGCCAAACTGTCCCTGTTTGCAGATGACATGATCCTCTATATAGAAAAATCTAAAAGCTCTACAAAAAAATTCTTAGAGTCAATAAATGATTTCAGTAAAGTTGCAAGATACAAAATCAACTGCAAAAATCAGTAGCATTATGCTAGTCTAATAACAAACTAGCAGAAAAAGAAACCTGGAAAGCTAGACCACTTACAACAGTCACTGAAAAATTAAAATACCCTGGAATAAATTAAACCAAAGAGGTTAAAGATCTCCACAATGAGAACTACAAATCACTGCTAAAGGAAATTAAGGAGGAGACAAAAAGATGGAAAGGCATTCCATACTCTTGGATTGCAAGAATTTATATTGTGAAAATTTCCATACAACCCAAAGTGATCTACAGATTCAATGTAATCCCCATCAAAATACAAATGACATTCTTCACAGAGATAGAAAAAACAATCCTAACATTCATATGGAACAACAGCAAAAGACCCTGAATAGCCAAAGCAATCCTGAGCAAAAAATTAAAGCTGGAGGCATAACATTACCTAACTTCTAATTATATTATAAAGCTATAATAACCAAAACAGCATCATATTGCCATGAAAACAGACACATAGACCAATAAACAGAAAAGAGAACTCAGAAATCAACCTATATACTTATAGCCAACTTATCTTTGACAAATGCACCAAGAACATACACCAATAACAAAAAACAGAAATGAAAAGGGACCATTAAGTCTGATGCCACAGAAATATGAAGAATCATCAGAGAATATTATAAACAATTTTAGACCAACAAATATGAAAACCTGGAAGAAACGGATAAATTTTTGGAAAACACAAACTACCAAGACTGAACCAAGAAGAAATAGAGAACCAGAACAGACCAATAATAAGCAATGAGATTGAAGCAGTAATCAGCAATCTTCCACCAAAGAAAAGCCCAGGACTGGATGGCTTTACAGCTGAATTCTATCAAACCTTTAGAAAATTAACACCAATTTTCTTCAAACTTTTCCACAAAATTAACCAAAAGCCATTCCCCTCAATTCTATGAGGCCAGCATCACCCTGATGCCAAAACCAGACAATGATACAACAAATAAAGGAAAACTACAAGCCAATATCCTTGAAGAATATAGATCCAAAAATCTTCAACAAAATGCTTACAAACAGATTACAGGAACACATCAAAAAAATTACACACCATGATCATGTAGGATTCATCCCAGGGATACAAGTTTGGTACACCACACACAAGTCAATAAATGTGATACACCACATCAACAAAACTGAGGACAAAAACCATACGATTATCTCAACAGATGCAGAAAAAGCATTTGACAAAATTCAACATCCCTTCATAATAAAGGCTCTCAGCAAATTAGGTAGAAAAGGAAATTATCTCAATACAATAAAAGCCACATGTGATGAACCAATCACCAATATCATCCTGAATGGTGAAGAGGAACAAGACAAGGATGCCCATGCTCACCACTCCTATTTAACATAGTATTGGAGGTACCTCCAGAGCAATCAGGCAAGAGAAAGAAATAAAGGGCATCCAATTGGAAAGGACAAAGTCAAACTGTCCTTATTTGTCAAAAATCAACTCAAAATGAATTAAAGACTTAAATATAAGACCTGAAAGTATAAAACTTCTAAGAGAAAACATAGGGCAAACACTTTAGGAAGTAGAAATGGACAAAGACTTTATGAATAAGACCACTAAAGCACAGACAACAAAAGAAAAAATAAACAAATGGAATTATATCAAACTAAAAAGCTTCTGCCCACAAAAAATACAGTTAACAGAGCAAAAAGACAAAACACAGAATGGGAGAAAATATTTGCAAACTGTGCATCTGATAAAGGATTAATATCCAGGATATATAAGGAACTCAAACAACTTAACAGTAAAAAAACAAGTAACCTGATTAAGAAATGGGCAAAGGAACTGAATAGGCATTCCTAAAAGGAAGATATACAAATGGCCAAAAGACACATGAAAAAAGTGCTCAACATCACAGCATCAGAGAAATGAAAATCAAGACCACATTGAGATATCATCTCACCCTAGTTAGACTGGCTATTATCAAAAAGACAGAGATAACAAATACTGGTGATGATGTGGAGAGAGGGGAACACTTATATACTGTTGGTGGGTCTGTAAATTAGTGCAGCCATTACAGAAAGTAGTATGGAGGTTCCTCAAACAACTACAGATAGAACTGCCATGTGATCCAGCAATCCCATTGGTGAGTATACACCCAAACAAATGGAAATCTTCATGTTGAAGGGATACCTGCATTCCCATGTTTATTGCAGCTCTGTTTACAATAGCCAAGAGTTGAAACCAACCGAAATGTCCATTAACGGACAACTGGATACGGTAAATGTGGTATATATACACAGTGGAATATTAGTACGTCCTGAAAAATAATGAGATTCTGCCATTTGCAGCAACATGGATGAACTTAGAGAAAATCATGTTAAGTGAAATAAGCAAGGCACAGGAAGAGAAATACCTCATGTCCTCCCTCACAAGTGGGAGCTAAAAAAAAAATCCCCCAAAAAAATAAAAAAAGAAAGAAAGATGAAATAATCACAATAATTCGTTGAACTTTCAAATGGAGAGAACCGTACTGAGGCCACCAGTGATGGGAAAGGGGGAGATGAAACGGGGTTAATGAGAAACTGGTAAATGGCCACAAAATATGATTACATTGTGTAATGTTGAATATACTAATTATGCAAATTTGAGCATCAAATATTGCACACAGGTATTGATATTCAATACTGTGCCCCACGGATGTATACAATTAATTATGTTTCAGTAAAAATAAATAAATAAAAATAAAAAGGGAGGAAGGAATGAAAAGCCTACGTGTAGTTGAAAATTGGGGTTAATGTAACACAAACATTTTTAAGTGAAATTAGTCTCCAAAAAACAAACACGTAAAAAAAAATGAAGAAAATTTCATTCCTCATTATTCTTTCTGTGGAAAGCTTTGTTGTGTTTGAGAGAATTCCTTACGCCTGCACAGATAGCTAGTGATGGCCACTGTGATGTCTTCATTCTAGGGAAGGCTAGTGTATGGCTTTATTGAGACCCAGGAGAGTTTAACACATAGTTTAAAGACAGAATTCAGAGCTTATCTGAATTTCTTGCACTCTTGAGGAGTAAGTAAAAAGCAAGTTTGGAAAAGAAGAGAGCATGAAACTGCAATGGGGCTGACTAGAGGGAATTGGCAATGGGGCTCACTAGAGGGAATTGAGGCATGGAAATATCTGAAGGGAATTAAGTTATTTTCTACTAGGTGTGTAATATAAAACCCACCTATTATACTCCATGTGATTTTGAGTAGAGTTTGCCTTGAAGATTAAAGTATTTTTGTAAGAGAACTCTCTGAAGGAAATTTTCTTAATGCTCATTTATGAAAGGCTTTGTGTGAAAAGAGAAATGCTCCTTCAGACTTCAAGCAAGGACCAACAACTAGGTGAAGAGTGGTTGCAGCTGACCGAGTGCCTTCTTGGTCTTACCTCTTTTAATCCTCTAAATAGTCATATAAAGATTATTATTATTATTCCCATCTTGCATAGGAGATGACAGAGGTAAAAGGAGATTTAGTAAGTTGCTCCAGGTCTCACTCCATAAAGTGACACAGGTCTGTGTCAGAGTCCTCACACTTTGCCAACACTGCCAGGGTCGTGTGTCCTCTGCACAAGCAAAAAAGGATGGAGGATGAAACCTTTCCTCTCAGGGATGCAGAAATGGCAGTTCACATCTGTGTCTTATTAAACTAGAATAGAAAAGTTATGAAAAAAGCAAGGAAGAGAAACTCATAAAATGTGGAACACGCAAGAGGTAGGTAGAGGACAACGGAGAACAGACCCCAGAGCCCAGGAGCCCCCTCCTGCCTCTGAAAAAGCTCCAGTCAGTGAAGACTGCCCAGGACTCAGGCAGGACAGGAGGCTCAGAATGGAAGAAGGCAGGAACCTTTGGGCAGCAAGAACTGAAGGCATCTATCACGTGGTCTCTTAGTTCCTGCAGCCTTGGTTGGTCTGCTGAAGGTATGGAGGAAACCACAACTTCTGTTATCCTACCTCAGGGCACATGGCACTGAACAGTGTGCAGTTCTTTTTTTAAGTGGAGCACCCTTTTTTTTTTTCCCATCTCCCTCATTAAACTCAAAGCTCTGTAATGCCTACATCTGCCTGGTTTTTGTTGTTGCTGTTGTTGGTTATTGTATCCCCAGCATCTAGCACATGTCTCTTAGATGTAATATTGTAATATTCTCATTTAATGGAGGGACAAACTGAGGCTTAAATGGTCAAAGGGATTTTTCTGATATGACACTGTGATGAACGTGCCCAGTATCGGCTCTGGTCTCCTGGATCCCCGTTCCAGGCTTTCCCCCTGTTCACAGCGTCATGTGAGGGTACTTCCAGAAGTTCATGGAATTATCTGTATTAGTGTTTAATTTTATTTTCCCTTGAACTTTTTGAAGTACCCTCGCACTTCATTATGTGAGGCACTCCCAAGCAGAATCTTCATGTGAACACAGAATCTGAGAATCAGGAGTGTAGAAACCGCTAGTTGTTCCAAATATCCAATCCCCTCCTTTCTCACTTAACAATTCTGAGAGCTTCAGACAAGCACGGGGACCCCAATCCCAGCCTCCCTTAACGCGGATGGCACCGTGTGACTAGGCGCCGTCCAATGGGAGGTGAGCAGAAGTGCTGTCCCAAACTCCTGTATTCTTCCTTTCTTTCTTTGCCCCAGGCTGAAATGCTGATATGGCCAGAGTCATGTGGGACCACGAGGATGAGGTCCCATCTTTAGGGAGGGGGAGCCCCAAGCTGGAAGAGTCTAGTGTCTGATGCCTCGGAGTCACCTGTCCAGTCCTGGTAACTTCTTTCTTGTTTGTCACTATTGTAATGGCTTTCTCTTACAGCAGCTAATCACATAAGCTTAAAAACATATAAATACTTGTAATTCCATCTTTTATTTTAAACTACATTCTATTCTCAAGGTATTTGTGATAATAGCGTGAGATTATTCCAAAAAAGTGACACTAGATAGGAAAGTGCGAAGAAACAATCAAACAACTGGCAGGAGATAGAATGAGACATTGATCCAACCACATTGAGCTAGAGGAAGTCTTGAGAACTGCACCAACTGTGGAGAGGCTATAAGAAAGGAGTAATTTTCTCCATTTGCCATCACATCTCATGTCCTCCCTTCTCTACCCTCCTCTGCATCCTGCGAGGAGACTTCTCTGTGCCTCATCAATGGGCTCCTTTCCATCTGGCTCCTGGTTGCATTCGGTCTAAGGAACACATTGACAGAAGACTGGAGGGCAGGAGGAGAACATGTGGGTTTTTTAA
>NW_007747621.1:0-227 GCF_000696425.1 Galeopterus variegatus
CTTGTTAAAATATCCATAGGCTACAGTTAAATTTTTTTTTGTAATTGGAAAACCTAGTAGATCAAGAGTACACACCAGCTCAATTGAATAAACAGATATCAGATGAATTAGTTAATCAAGCTAGCCTGTACATTCAAAGCCTTCTGACTCTAGGTGAGGTAAAAAAAAGATTTAGTCCTCTAAATAGACAACATAGGATCTTATCTATTAACACATGAGCAAACAAA
>NW_007747621.1:743-1122 GCF_000696425.1 Galeopterus variegatus
TTCCAACACTATGTTGAATAGGAGTGGTGGGAGTGGACATCCTTGTCTGGTTCCTTTTATTCCATTCAGGATGATATTGGCAGTAGGCTTATCATATAAGGCTTAAATTGTGCTGAGATACTTCCCAAGTATACCTAACTTGTAGACAGTCTTTACCATTGAATTTTGTCAAATGCTTTTTCGGTATCTATAGAGATAATTGACTGGTTTTCATGTTTGATTTTATTGATATGGTGTATCACATTTATTTATTTGTGTGTGTTGAACCAACGTTGCATCCCTTGGATGAATCCCACTTGATCATGGTGTATAATTTTGTGTAATCTGTTAGCAAGCATTTTATTAAGGATTTTTGCATGTATATTCATCAAGGATATTG
>NW_007747621.1:3103-4171 GCF_000696425.1 Galeopterus variegatus
AAAAATCTGGCTGCTCTGACATTCTGTGCATATATATTCATGACTGTTATGTCTTCTTTATGGATAGATACTTTTATCATTATATGGTGGCCTTCTTTATCTCTTTTTATGGTTTTTGCTTTAAAGTCTATTTTATCGGATATAAGAATAGCTGCTCTAGCTCATTTTTTCATTTCTATTTGCATGGTATACCTTTTTCCATTCTTTCACTCTTAGTCTGTGTGTGTCTTTACAGGTGAGGTAAGTCTCTTGAAGGCACCATATTGTTGGACCCATCTTTTTAATCCAGTCACTCAGCCTGTGCCTTTTGAGTGGGAAGTTTAATCCATTTACATTTAGAGTTATGATTGAAAGGTGTTGATTTACTCCTAGCATTATTTTGATTTTTGTTTAGATGTCTTAAGTATCTTTTGTTCCTTTCTTTCTGATTTTCTNTAGAGCTTGAGAGTTATTATTTTCTTTTGGTGGTGATGTACTTTCTTGATTTTTCATATTTTTGTTATCTTTTCTTTGGTGTTTAGTCATTGTGGCAGGGGGTATCATGGTCTTCTCTTCCCACCCTGATGTCTGGCCTGGATCTTGAATGGCCTGCCAATTGCAGGCAGCAAGAACTTGCCTGGGCTGGGGGTCCCACAGCACCTGTCTTTTCTGGCTTGGCCAACTTCGGGTGTGTGGACTCAGTAGCTCTTGGGCCTCTCTGGGCAGCAGGGACTGGCCTTGGCTCGAGGTCCTGTGGCATCTCCCTGTTCCAGCATGACTTACTTGGGGCATGTGGTCCTGGTGGCTCTCAGGCCTTTCTGGGTGGCAGGCACTGGCCTGGACTGGGGTGGGGGGGTTCTATGGCACCTGCCTGTTCTGGTGTAGCTGATTCAGAGCATATGGGCCCAGTGGCTTTTAGGCCTCTCTAAGCAATGGGGACCGTCCGGGGCTGGAGGTCCTATGGTGCCTGTCTTTTCCAGAATGGTGACTCTGGGCATGTAGGTCGGTGGCTCTTAGGCCTCTCTGGTCCGTGGGCACTGGCCTGGGATAGGGGTCCTGTGGCACGCAGATCCTGCCTGTTCCAGTGCA
>NW_007747621.1:5493-6549 GCF_000696425.1 Galeopterus variegatus
GCTGATTCAGAGCATATGGGCCCAGTGGCTTTTAGGCCTCTCTAAGCAATGGGGACCGTCCTGGGCTGGAGGTCCTATGGTGCCTGTCTTGTCCAGCATGGTGACTCTGGGCATGTAGGTCGGTGGCTCTCAGGCCTCTCTGGGCCGTGGGCACTGGCCTGGGATAGGGGTCCTGTGGCACGCAGATCCTGCCTGTTCCAGTGCAGCTCTCCTTCCTCCTCTTGTTGCTTTTTAATAGTTGCAAATTGGTTGATTTGTGGGAGAGAGTGATGCCAGGAACTGTCTACTCTGCCATCTTCTCTGGAACTAAAGAGGTGTCATTTAAAACTACATTTGAGTGAGTCTACCAGAGTTATGTTATGTTTCTTCATTACAATTTCTGGCTCTTCATCAGTTTATGCTCATGAACATTTTACTGCATGACCAGAAAAGGTCATAGGTAAACAAAGAATTTTAGGTAATGCCTTCTAAGTCTCGTCATTAATTCTAGGAAAAATGTTGTAAACAGGACAACATAGATGATCATGTACCATACTTGTTAAAATATCCATAGGCTACAGTTAAATTTTTTTTTGTAATTGGAAAACCTAGTAGACCAAGAGAACACACCAGCTCAATTGAATAAACAGATATCAGATGAATTAGTTAATCAAGCTAGCCTGTACGTTCAAAGCCTTCTGACTCTAGGTAAGGTAAAAAAATAAGATTTAGTCCTCTAAATAGACAACATAGGATCTTATCTATTAACACATGAGCAAACAAAAATAATATTGTACATGCAGATATAAATAAATAAGTTAAAAACATTATCTACAGCAACTTGGACCTTTGAATAAAATAATCACAGGATGAAAAAAAAAATCCTGAAGACTTTTTAAATGAATAATGTACAAATTGATAGTATGTTCAGAGGATAAAAAATTATAAATACCTCCTTGGAGCACTTAAGCTACACATTATTTGTGTTTACCAACATTTTTGGTTTTCTTTTTTTGTTGTTGTTGGGAATATGGGATGATTACCCTTGTCCAGTCCCTTGTAGTTAGACTTTGCCAT
>NW_007747621.1:8232-8519 GCF_000696425.1 Galeopterus variegatus
TTCCCTATTCATATGGAAAACACATTTAAAACCACTAAGCAGTTCCACTATGAATTAACCAGAATGGCTAAATTGAAAAATATTAAGTGGTAAGAAAGAAGTGGAGTAGCTGGAATACTCAGGCATTGATGGTGAGAAAATAAATTGGTAAAATTATTTTTAAAAACTGGCAGAATATTTGAGAGCTAATCATGTGCATATCCTATGACCCCCAAATTCCATTCTTAGGTGTATATCCATCAAAAGCATTATATATTTTTCACCTGAAGGTATGTGAATCTGTTATC
>NW_007747621.1:12069-12309 GCF_000696425.1 Galeopterus variegatus
TAATTGCTTATGCTGAAAACAAGTTGACATTATAAAAGACTGAAAAACTCAGATTTTGGAAAATGTACCACTGGGAAGCTATTTTATTGATGTTTCATTGATGCCATAGAGTATGCAGGAAAGCCTGTGAAAAGAAAAAGTTATACATAAATAAGTCGATCAATCATATTTTACTTTCTATTTCTGGTTGATTGTCATGATCACCTGCTTTTACTAAACTCTCCCTAGAAAGTCTGCCCT
>NW_007747622.1:0-12309 GCF_000696425.1 Galeopterus variegatus
TCATTTCTCTGCAGGGCTGAGGCCACTTCTCTCAGGGCTCTGGCAGGACCCATGGGGGTGTTGTAATGCTGGGAGAGGTTCCCTGGTTTTAAGTGGGTGGGACAAGGGAACTGAGGAGGAGTGAGTGCTCCTGGGCCTGGGACTATGGATTCCTGGTGGCCTGATGTCATCCTCAGGACTGGAGATCTGCTTGTAGGAGTAGAACCAGGACACAAGGATTGCAGTCAGGTCAGATGGGGGAGGGCTATTTGTTTGAAGTAGCCTGAGACCACAAGGCCAGGGTGGAGAACAGAAATCATCCCCCAAACAAGCAGCATAGCAGAATGGAATAAAGTGTGAAGAACGGGTCAAGGAGACTCGTTCAAAATGAAGGCTGAGAACAGCACACTTTTGAGGGAGTTTTCTTCCCATTGGGGATTATGTAATTCTGGGGTTGGGTGTGAGGGCTTAAAGTAGGTGTGCACGGTGCACGGCTGGAAGGCTGGGCCTGGAACCTCGTGGAAGGGGACTCCCTCCACGTCCTAGGGCTGTAGAAGTGTGGGATTGATTAGATTCCTGATATAGTTAGCTGCCCTGACTGTAAAACTTTGTCTTATGTGGATTTGTGGAATTTTTTTCGTTTCCATTATCTGTGATAATGAAAGGTGGACTATTTTCACATGAAAGGAACCTTGTCTATGATTTGCAAATCTATAGACAACCTCCCCACCCCCTTTTTAGGTGCTCTTCCTCAGGTCCAAGATGGACGCTTTGGTGTCTGACCTATGCTGAGTTGCTAGATCATAGGCAGTCTCTGTCTTCTCTGTCAACATCAGCTATGTTTCCCGCAATCTCCTGATCCACAAAGTAGGTGGCAATTGTTTCATTAAATGTATCCCATCTTTTCTCCATAATGCCTTTCTCAAGTATTTTTTTGTCATGTCATCTAATCATTTTGTACTCTACCAGCAGAAAAGGAAACCTCTGAAAGTCTTAAATTTTTAAAAAATTTTATGCTTTTTAAAACAAAACAAAACAAAACAGTCAAATCTCAGCTGTGATAAACTTGGAGACTATGCAAGACAGATTTTGAGGAATATCTAACCATTGGCTAAATCTGAACAATAATAATATAATGGAAACACAGGGTCTAGCAGTAAAGAGGTCTGGGCTCCAGTCCCATTTGGGTCTCCAATTAACAGCATGACCTCTGAAGTCATTCAGCCTCCCTTATCCTCAGCCGTCAAATGAGAGAGTGACTAGATTAGTGCCTCTCAGACTGTAACGTGCACATGGGTTACCTGGGATCCTGTGAAAATGCAGATTCTGATTCAGCAGGTCTGGGTGTGGCCTGAGACTCTGCACCCCAGATGATGCTGTTGCTGCTGGTCAGTCTTGAGTAGCAAGGGCTCTAAGCAGTTCTCAACCCTGGATATACATCAGAATCTCCTTGGGAGTTTAAAAAGTACTCATACGAAATACAGGTGCCCAGGCTCTACTTCCAGAGAGAAGGATACAATTGGTCTGAGTTGTGGCTCAGGCATTAGTCTTTTCAAAAAGCTCTTCAGGTGGTTGTAATGTGCTGTCAAGGTTGAGTATTACTGTAATGAGCTCTAGGAGTCAATGAGAACATGTATATACACAGATGTATATACGTATATACATGTATGTGCATGTAAGTATATGATAAACATATATATATGGAAAGAGAGTATTATTCCTTTTCTATTTTTTCAGAGAATGTAGGAAATTAGAATCAGCCCCCTTTGTGCTTTTGATGTGTGAGGAGGTGGGGCAGAGAAGGATCAGATGGAATGGCAAAATGACTCTCTACCCCAAGAGGCCACAGGGGTAAACAAGGCCCGCCTTTTGCCTTGTGTAAGCCATTGAATGTTCAGGGTGCATGAGCCTCCATAAGACAGTGCTCCCGAGACAGGCTGTCTAACACGGGGCTTGCCAACCATATGGGGCCTGTCAGACCTTGGGCTGTGGCCTGATCAAGATTTTAAATGCAAACTCTTTGTTTTTAAACCTAAGTAGCTAGCACTATAAACCAGTAGGGACAGACCACCTGCCAGTTGGTAAATTCGGAACTTTATTCTAAGCTTGGAAAAGTTGAGTGCACTTACCAGGCCAGGCACCTGCAATAAAAAGGCGGGTGGGTAAAAAGGTTTCCACTGTTTATTCAAGTTAAAGAAGGGGGTTCTTGTGCCTGATTTCCATTGCACCATTCATCAAAAAAGCAAAAGCAAAGAGAAAATGGCTGTTTGAGATGGCAGCTGTCTTCAAGGAGGGTGAATGTTGTTAAAGAAAAACAACTATGAAGTCAAAGCCTTTGCTGAAAGAGTGAATGGCCCATTGGTTCAGCTCCTTGAAGGGTTTGCTTGAAGATGGGCCTGGGGGACTTGGAAAGGAGGGGCTGAATGGCTCATTGAAAATCTGTGGAGGGTTTGGACTTGGGGGTGGGTGGTGACTGGGAAGACAGGAGAGAAGAAGGAGGGAGAGGCCCAGCAAGGCCAGGGTGTCCTGGGGTAGGTGTGGCTGGTGAGATACGTCCAGTTCTGGGTGTTCAAAGGGACCTTTGAGAACAAGTTGTCTACACAAGTGTCTGAGCTGGTTTAGGGCTGTGATACCTCCCCACAGCAGCCTGGTGGCTTCCTGGGGTCATAAGTGAGAGGGCTGGGCCTGTAACACCAGGGCCAAGATAAAGGAACAACCTGAGGGGGCAGAGTGGAGAGCTGGAATTCAGGGGAGGCTGGGAATCAGAGCTGCAGGATTTGTGAGTGCTATCCTTCCTGCCCTGCCCCTTTTGCAGGAATCCCAGGGAGAGCCCTGGACTTTCCACAGGACATGAAATTGTGACTGGAACCTGTCTTCTCCAGATCTTAAAGGGACAGGCCTACTCCAGCTGACATTAGAGCTACATTTCAAGTCAGGTTTATTGAATGACACAATCATGGAATAAGTGATTAAGATTATGCATTTTCCTTATGCCTGTGCTCTGAGCCATTACCAGTTTATGGGCATTTTGGAAGTAGTTAAACCCAAAGGGTATAGAGAGTGGCTTATTTTAATAAAATGAGTGGGAAGGGGATTTGTTGATCTGCTTCTTGAGAAAAATGACTTACTGGGAACTTAAGTTCTGAGAAACTCAAAGGCCACTAGACTGCATTTCCTTAGTGATAGGACTCTGGCAAGTTCTTGGAACACTGACCTAGATACTTGTCCAGGGAGGCACAGGGACTTGGTTCCAAACTGCACAACTGGTGACTACTCATTTTCCATTTCTGAACTGCTCGGAGCTCAGTGAGGTCACAGGGTTTGAAGAGTTATAGTTATTTGGTGGAAATAAGCTGCAATCTTAGAAGAAGTTTGATGAGTGTGAATTATGCTTAGGTTCTGTGGCTGCTGCTGGAATTTTGGGAAAGGATTTCCATAAAGCTCAGTAATTTTCCAGAAAAATAGGTTTCCTTAGTTATGAATACTGAGTGTTGATTTAACATTTTGCACCCAGTGAATGGACCAGGGAGTCAGTAGCAGGGCCTCAGCATGTAACTATGCTCAGGGGCCCATTGGGATTGAATTCCTGCCTGAGCTCTACTCACTAAGCTGTGCACTCTTGAGTGGGGCTGCATCTGTTGGGGAGGAAGCAATGCCTTTTTCTAATGCACCTGCCCAGAGGTGGTGACTTTCCCAAATTCACACAGGGTGGCATGTAAGCAGGCAATTGGAAGACCTTAGCAAATGATGCCACATGAGGGTGGGTATCATGTTCTCCCTTTGGCTATCCTGAGATGGTAATCAGGGTGGTATGAACCTAAGCAGGTACTCACATAGAGGGAGGCCAAGGGAAACTTGGACGTGACTTAGTATGGATCCCTTTGGACTGATCAGTTCTCAGTGGCCCTGAAAAAACTGAAATACTTTAGCAGACTTGTTAGTTAACTTTGGACAGCAAGCCTGCATATGTTTCTGAGTTAGCATGGGCTTGCCTTATCAATGTATTACATTTTCAAAGATAAAAATGTATTATGCCCATGAGGCAGTTTCAGGATCTCTGGGGTTTTGGAGGTGAGTAGGTGCTGGTAAACATCAGACTGCAAGTTCCAGGAGGATCTGGGCCTGGGTCTATCATGGTCAATGCTCTATATCAGCCTTCAGCACAGTGCTTGCCAGGAGTATGCACTCAATAAGTACCTTTTGAATTGAAAGATGTATGAATGGGGCCTTGTGGAGGTGGACCAGAGCACCTCAGGGGCAGAGTCCTGTGTTAATAGTGGAGCTAAGAATCAATAAGATTTTCATTAAATTATATGTTTTTTGTATATAACTGTAAGAATCAAAGTGCCTTCATTGATGATAGAGTTGCTTGAGAAACATGAGTCTAGGGCATTCACTATTTATCAGATTTTATCAAGCATCTACTGTATGCCAGACACTGTGCCTGATAGCAAGGAGACACAAATGTCCAAGACACAGTTTCTGCCCTCACAGAGCACCTAGGTGTAGTGGGGGAATGGTCACTCAAACAGTTATTTCCAGTAAAGAGGGTCAAGTGCCATGACAGAGAAGCTCAGGGAGTGGATCGGGGGCACACCTAACCCACCCTGAAGGAGATGAGGGAAGCAACCTTCCTGGAGGTAGTGGCCTTCTAGAATCCCATTCAATAGATGTGGTTCCTTTGGGATGGGTGGGCTGTGGCTCTGTCAGCCTTCAAATGTGCAGTCCCACTCAAGGTTCTGTCCCGGACCTCAACACCTCTACTTCCTTGAAAAGCAGCTCCCACCTGGGAAAAGCCTAAACCTGAAAGAACTTTGCCACCTCCTTCCTTGAAGCTGCTACTTTACCCACTGTGAAGGAGACCAGAATTTCACTTAAATCTCTACCTCCCAACAGACCAAAATTCGTTCAAAAGAGCCTTGTGCATAGCAATGTCTGAAGTAAGAGCAACCACTTATTTAGATGTTCTGGCTACTATTATGTTTTCTGATTCTAAACCTGCCACATTTTCAGATTAGGAAATCTGATTTCACATTGTGGAACTTAGAGTTTTCCTTTGAAGAATAAAAATTCAAATAACTTTTGTTCCATTCCTTAGTCTTCAATTTTGTGAAGAGTAATAAGACAGGAAGACTTTACAAAAAAACAGGACCCTCGATCCTGGTTGGTGGTAGTGAAATAAAGAACAAAAACTTGGTTTGAGTTTAGAAAGTACCCATCAATTGAATAACAATGATCTCATTTTAAGTAGAGTTGAGAGTACATATATAATTATCTGCCGGGTGTACCCACATCCTGTTCTCACTTAGGATGAATTTTGGAGAGCAAATTTAAATTTATCGGTTATTAAAACGAGAGGCTAATAATAGTCTAGATAGCAGGTGGTACTCAAGGCACTCATTGGTTGGTTCATAGAGAGCTCAGTGGCTTGGAGCGGTAGGCTGTGGTCACCAGGTGAAGTGGGAAAGTAAGATGTGTGATGGTTTGCAGAGAATCCAATTACCTCCTGTTCCACTCCATTGTGCAGTCCCTTGTACCCTTCCCACTCATCCTGTCTAAACCTAAACGCATCATCTCCCTCCTAAAACCTGCTCTGCCTCCTGTGCTCCCATCCCAGTAAAGTGTATCACCATCCATCCAGTTGCCCAAAGTAGGAACTTGGGCGTTTTCCTCGATTCCTCTCTTTTCTTCTTTCTACCTTGCCCCTCAATCCCCACATCTAATCACTTACCAAATCCTGTTGGCTCTACCTTTTATATATTTCTTGAATCCATTCTCTTTTCTCCATCCCCATGGCCTCTTCCCTATTGTAGAGCGTCATCCTCTCTCACCTGGCTGGCCGGTAGAAAGCAGCTTCCTGATTTCCCCACCTCCTCTCTCACCTCATTGCAAGCCGTCCTCCATGCAGCACCCAAAGCGCACATCTGACACTTTTAAGAAAGCCAGTGGTCCTACCCTGCCCTCCAGTTCATGTCGAGGCTCCAGTGGCTCATACATCTTTCATGAACAGGCCCTGGGGACCTCTCCAGTTTTATCTGTTGGCCATCCCAGCTTCTATGTGACAGTCAGCCTTCTTCAGTTGAGAGTTCCTTGCTCCCTCCTGCCTCTAGGCTTTTGTTTTCATGTTGGTCTCTTTGTTTAGAATGCTTGCCCATCTCCCACTTGTCTTTCAGCTTTCAACTTAGATGTGAGTTCCTCCATGAAAGTTTTCTCTGACTTCCTCAAGTCTAGGTCAGCTTCCCTTGTTCTAGACTCCCAAAGCATCTAGTGTGTCCTCCAACATAGCCCTTATTCTATATTGTCATTGCTTGTCTAAGTCAAGTAGACAATGAGGCACTTGAAGGTGGGGCTGTGTCTGACTCAGTGTTGCATCACCAGCAATTACCATGTGGCTGCTGCTCAATAAATGCTTGCCTGTAGTTACTGAGACTCCAAAATGGATGGTTGTCCTCAGAAAGATTTGATAGCAAATATGTTATAAAAAATTTGTTAAAAGAAACGTTTTCAACCTCATCTCTCCTCTTTTTTGCAGTTCTATCCTTAAAACACTGTAAAGTTGAACAATGAGTGTGTTGTCAGAATTCGTACACTAGGACAGCCTGGTATGATTAAAAAAACTCCAGACTTGGAATTTTGACAATGGCCCACATTCGTGGAGCTCCTACTATATGCCAGGCTGTGTCCTAAGCACACAACATATTTTAAGACATTTAGTCATCATAACAGCTCTATAGAATAGTATGTTATCTTCACTTGACAGATGAGAAAAGCGAAGCACAGAGAATCAGAGCTCAGTTTAAATCTCTGTTCTGTCACTTATTAGCTGAGTGACTTGGGCAAACAACCTCTCCTTCTGAATTTTCATTTCCTGAACTAAAAAACGGAGACACCACTTGCTGAATCTTTGACTTACAAATTTTTGGCTTTCTTACATGTCATGTATATTACACAGATATATTACACATTGACCTTTCATAGGTCAATTTTGAGAGCCACTGATATGCTGCTGTATATCAGTGGACAAATGATTGTGACCTGTGGCATGGCGATGTTCCAACCTGCCAGGGATCAGTAGTTTTAGCAGTGTAGCCAGTGTGTTTGTTCAATTATTTAAATATTTTACTGCATGTTGCCCTCATATTATAAAAATGTGTAGAAAATGAAAAAGTTCTGATACTAGTTATTAAGAATAACTAACCATTATTGAGCACTGTGCCAGTTATTCAACTGTTGTCTTTCAGCTTCAAATCCATTCTTCTATACAGATTCAGTATCCCTAATCTGAAAATCTGAAATCCAAAATGCTCCAAAATCTGAGACTTTTTGAATGCCAACCTGGAGCTTAAAGGAAATGTTCACTGGAGCATTTCAGATTTCAGATTTTTAGATTAGGGTTGCTCAACTGGTAAGTATAATGCAAATATTCCCAAATCTGAAAAAATACAAAATCCTCAGATTTGGGACACTTCTGGTCCCAAGCATTTCAGGTAAGGGAAACTCAACCTGTATTTTTTTTTGATGCAGGAGGTGGGACTCTGCAAACTGCAATTTTCCTTTACCACCTTTTTCCTGTTAGGCTCTGTTAATAAAGGACATTAGAGGGAGACCACAGAGCTGGATGAGAAAGAAGGGACTTACTCTTTCCTGTTGGAAAAATTTTCTGGTTTATTTCTGGTTGGCTTCTTGTTCCTGTCATCATCATCCAGCAATGCTGCTTCTTCCCTCTGGCAGAGGCAGTTCATTCCAAAGGCAGTTTAATCCAGTTTGCAGTTTTACCAATTTGCAAAGCCAGCCTCATCACATCTCTGAAGAGACACCAGCATAGCTGGCTGACACCTCCTTTTCAGAAGTCTGTGTCCCAGTCCCACTGGATTCTAAGAGGCTTCTAAGTTTTAGCAATTCCAACCTCTTTCTTTTGTCCCCCCAAGCTGCCTCTTGTAGTTGTTACCTCTGCGGTAGCTTAGCATTCTCTCTCCCTCTTTTTTTTTGAGGCTGGCCAGTACAGGGATCAAACCCTGGAACTTGGTGTTACCAACACCACGTTCTAACAAGCTGAGCTAACTGGACAGCCCTTAACGTTCTCTTTTGCCTTTCAGTTTATTAGTTAACAATTCTTTATCACCTCAACATTCTGTATATTAAATTCTCTCTGTGAAAATAACTGATCTGATTTCCATCTCTTAATTGGACGCTGATTGACACAAGTAGTATCCAATTCAGTCAATTCTGTTGATAATCCTAAGGATCTAACAATAATCCTAAGTAGCTTATCTCTATCTATATATATTTGCAATTTTTAATTTTTTTACTTTTTTTTTTTAACTATTTTTAGGAAATTGAGGGGTAGAGAGATTAAGCAACTTGCTTAAGTTTACACAGCTAGAAAGTGGCAGAGCTTGGATTTGAATCCATGCAGGCTGGTTCCAGAGCCTTTGATGTTAAACATTAGGCAGTGGTTCTCAAACTTTAGAGAGCATCAGAATCATCTGAATGGTTTGTTAAAACCCGAGTTTCTGGGATTTATCCCCAGAGTTTCTGACTCAGTGGGGCTGGGGCGGTGTCTGAGAATCTGTGTTTCTAACAAGTTCTGAGGTGATGCTCATCCCAGGACCACAATTTGAGGACTGTTGCACTGTGCTACAGGTGTCAGAAGCCTAATATAATTAAGGTAAAGATGGAAACAATTAAGCAGGCTAGAAGTTGTGACAGTGATTATCCTCAGTAGTCTGTCCATTTGATTTAAATCCGTCAAGTATATTTTATAAAGGAAAAGAACTAAAATGACATTTGCTGGGAATGTCAACCTTTCAAGGCAGGTACTGTTACCATCAATCCTATCTTACAAAAGAGAAAACTGAGACATATATAGGCTAAATAACTTGTCCAAGGTCACACAACTAGTAAGTGATAAAGGTGGGATTCACACCCAGGCAGTCAGACTCCCAAGGATCTTCTCTTAGCCAGTGCACTAGGCTACTTCTGATAGTAGCTGATAAATGAGTGTGTTTCTGGGGAAAATATAACACAACTTACAATATTAGGATCATCCAAGGAAAGGTTGCTGCTTCCCTTTGTGGACCAACTTCACCAATAAAGAATCCTTCAATGCACCCTCCTCGGGAACCTTCAAGGCAGCCCAATCCAGTAGCACTCTGCAAATTGTCTGCAGCTGTAAGTGCAGTCCAGCGCTTTGACAGGCAAGGTGGAACACCAGCATGTCGCACAGAGATCCTATCTGTCATAGCCTTCCCCAGACAGAATTATGTACCTCTCCTCTGATGCTAGTTAACAAGAAACGTAGAACTCACAAATTTAACACAATTGAGAGAAAGATAGTCAATTTAACCAAACTAAGAGTGGTGGATTTTGTTTTTTCATTTGAATGTACATTAGACTTAAATCCATTTGTCACGTGTTTGATTATTAAGGAAAAGAACTAAATTAAAGAACAGTAAGAAGTGCTGAAAATATATTATTAAAGATTGGGTCTAAAAGACTATAATTTAGGACATTTTATCTTCTCATAGTAGCCTGCATGTTCCACATTCTGTTTTTCTGTTTACTTGTTGGTCTCACTAGGCTGGAAGGTCCTTGAGGGCAGGACTTGGGTTATTTATTCACCTCTGTATGCCCTAATGTCCAGCGTGGTGGCTGGCACATGCTCGACATTTAATAAATATTGATTAAACTTAACTTCTGGAAAAAGACATGTTTGAAAATCCTCTTGGTCAGTATCCTCTTGGACATGGCGATGACTCAGAACAGAGCCCACTGGAGAAAGGGGCAGCCTCGTGAAAGGGGTGTACTTTGTTCAATTTAGACATAAAAGTGACTTTCGTTAAGGTGGGTTATTTTGAGAAGGCTAGAAATGATTTACATGTCAATCAGTCAGTAGCCAAAATAGCTCTCATTATGTCTGGAGGGAATTTATGTCTCTGTTCTTTGCCTAGGGTTTGAAACTTTTATTATTTAATAATACTTGCTATGTATTTAGCACTGTATGTCAGATATGGTGCTAAGAACTTTCCATAATGATCTTTCATTTAATAACCACAACAATGTTATGAGATGGGTGATCCATTTTATAGATGAAACTGAGGAACAAAACATGTTGTAATGTTTCCGGATATTTTTTAAGAATCATAAAAGATCAGAGCTATTGCATCATATTTATTGTATCAGGTTTCCAAGATGTTTAATCTAGAAGAACTTTGGTTTTAATTCAAGGACTTCTAGATAATGTGCATGATACCCCCATGGATATATACAAAAGCTTCCCTTGAAATGGAGGTATAAAAAAAGCAGATTTTTTTTTAAAAAAAAAAAGATGACCGGTAAGGGGATCTTAACCCTTGGCTTGGTGTTGTCAGCACCACGCTCAGCCAGTGAGCTAACCGGCCATCCCTATATAGGATCCGAACCCGTGGCCTTGGTGTTATCAGCACCACACTCTCCCGAGTGAGCCACGGGCCGGCCCTAAAAAAAGCAGATTTTATTAACCTGATATTTTCCTTGTTTTTTGCCTCTCATCTAAAGGTGTATTGAAATCTGTAGCTTGAGATTCTAAACACACTTGACCACATTTCTTTACCCTGGGTGAAGTGTCTTGAGTGAAAAGGCCACCTGGCTGTTTCAGAATGAGATTGATGGGAAGTCCCTGTCCCCTAACTTCTTGCCTTGTGCTATGCCTTGGTCTTATCCTGAGCTGACCAGGTTCACAACATTAATTCTATTGATGGATTTCCTTTTTTTTTCTTTTATTTTCTTTCTTATTTTTTATTTTTAGGTGGCTGGCTGGTATGTGGATCTGAACCCTTGGCTTTGGTGCTATAACTCTTTGCTCTAACCAACTTAGCTAACCAGCCTGTTGTTCACAACATTAATTCTAATGGTACATCAGAGGTGACCATATGTAGCGGATTTATTTACTCAGTTGGAGGTATTGTAAGATTGAGTTTTTGAGGAAGCAATGAGAGTGGCTGTAGGTAGCTGTGTCACCCAGCGCCCTATGCTAGCAGTGTCAGTGACACAAGCTGTGATATCTAACAGTCAGGGATGATGACAATGGTATCCTCACTAGGCCAATTCTTTAGAGTGATTTGAGCATTGTTCTCGGCTATGTCTTCCAAGTCTTGTTCTTCATCCATGCTGGAGATTTTGTGTGACCCTTATACAATCCCCCAACATTTCACATTTAAAATGTAAAAGAATAATATTATGAACTCCTATATATCCTTTGCTTTAGTTCTCTTTATATAAAATATTTTCTTTTGCTGATCCATTTGAAAGTAAATGGCAGATGTCATGATAAAAGAGCATGTGTCTCCTGTATAACCACAGGCATTATTCTACTATATAACCACAATGGCATTATTATATGCAAGATATGTAACCTTGATATAATAACACTGAGTATAGTTCATGTTTAAATTTGCCTTACTTCCCCCCAAAGTCCTTTATAGCTACTTTTTTGGGGGCAATGTAATCAAACATTTCATATCACTTTTGTGCTAGATTAATCCACACATAAGTTGAAAATGTCTTAGATGCTTTCAAATAACCCAGGACTCAACTTTCGTTAATTTTCTATTTCAAATCCAAGTCCAAATTCAATAGTGTTTTATCTAAGGATATTTTGAAACACACAATATTTGATATTAATACTTTGGAAATTCTTGAGTACCTTGTGCTTAATACTCTCAATATGTTAAACCGACAAAGAAAACTCCTTTTCTTTAGTTGTTTATTGTTGTTGTTGTTAAATATCTTATTTTTAAATGTACAGTTCAGTAGTGTTAAGTACATTCACATGGTTGTGCAACCAATCTCTAGAACTTTTTTCATCTTGCAAAACTGAAACTCTGTACCTATTCAACAACTCCCATTCCCCTCCCCTAACCCCCAGGCAATCACCATTCTCCTTTCTGTCTCTATGAATTTGACTATTCTAGGTACTTCATGTAAGTGGAATCATGCAGTATTTGCCTTTTTGTGACTGGCTTGTTTCACTTAGCGCAATGTGCTCAAGGTTCATCCGTTGTTACACCACGTTTTGTTTATCCATTCATCTGTCTGTGGACACTTGGGTTGCTTCTACCTTTTGCCTATTGTGCGTAATGCTGCTATGAACATGGGTATTATTTTTTCTTTTAAAATCGAGGATCTATGTAAGAATTACACACCTAATATTCTGTTAATAATTTCAGTTTCTGCTAAAATCAGCTAGTGTTGATTTGTTGCTAGTCAACAGACATGCATGGGATGGGATAGCATAGTATCTTGCACATGGTAGGTGCTGATTAATAAACCTGATGCTAAATACATGGACTC
>NW_007747623.1:0-504 GCF_000696425.1 Galeopterus variegatus
GATCACTCATTGTGAAGGTTGCAAAGATGAATTTCTGAGTGTTCGGCGTGTTTTCCTTTACTGTTGACCTGCCACGTGCTGGGTTACGTGTGGCCACGTGGTTGTGGTTTAGGCTTGTGGTTGTGTTTGTGAGTGAGATGGTGTGACGTGTAGGAATCTATGCCTGCCTTGACCAACATGGTGGGCACCAGCTACGTGGGGCGCTGACCCAGGTCAGTGGCAATGGAGGGGGGGCCGTGAGCAGAGGAGGGAACGTGAGTGCAGGTGCCACCGATTTCAAAGACTCAGCACACAGACGAAGCATATCAAATAGCTCATTAATAATTTCTCATATGGATTGCATATTGCCATGATAATATTTTGGATATATTGGGATTCATAAAATATATCATTGAAATTAATTTCACCTGTTTGTTGTTTTTACTCTTAAATATGGCTACTAGAAAATTTTAAATTTCTCACGTGACCAGCATGATATTTCTTTTGACCATGCTAATGTAAGCC
>NW_007747623.1:4685-9844 GCF_000696425.1 Galeopterus variegatus
CACTGTCACGCACGACATATTCTCCTGGCACGTTTAGCTTTCTTGGAGAAAATCCCAGAAGTAGAATTACTGGGGCAAAGGATACGCGTATCTTAAATTTTAATGTAAAACCGCACCTGATTACAGAAAGTTGGACGTGTTCCCATCTCCCCACGCTACGCGGGGTCTTTTATCCCGCTCCTGTGACAACATCGGTTATTACAGTTTCTGGAGATACCTTTCAGTCTAAGTGTGTGAATATCTCATCACTTTAACTTGCGCTCCCCCACCTCTGGGAGGGCTGAGTATCTGCCGCGTGTTATTGGTCGTTTGCACACTTACTTCTATGAACCTCCTGTTTGCACGCTGTGTCCGTTTTTCCACGCGTCTTTTTCTTATTCATTTAAAGGTGCTCTCCACATATGGGCCATATTCAGGCTTTGACTGTTACATACAGCATTGGGGCTGCTTCAGTGTGATCGGACTGTCACCTGATCTCTGGGGCCTTCTGGGTCTCATGGGAATCACAGACGTCCAAACCCACATGGGCACCTACTGCCTGCCGATCTCATTCTGAAATTCTTGGGTTTGAAGGAACCATATGTGGCTCGAGAACCTCAGTTAGTGTTTTGTGGCTCTGGTGCTGCCCCCAAGGCAGGGGGCTGGCCGAGATGGTCCTTAAAACCCTGCCCACATTTATTGTCCTGTTTTCACTGTGCCCACGGACAGCTCAGCACCAGAGCGGGAAAACGGGCCTTGGAAGGGAGGTGGCACAGAGGCTGTCCTGCCCGGATCGTGGTCATCCCTGCCTTCCCCGAGGCCACATTGCTCTGTGACTTGACAGGGGTGCCTGAGAGGCTGCCAGGCAGAAGGAAGTGGGGAGACTCCAGTCCCCTCACACCACTGCAGCCAGACATTAGTGCACGCATTCATTCATTCATTCATTCATTCATTCATTCATTCAATCTTTCAACAAGGCTTTGTTAAGTTCCTACTAAATGCCAGGCACACACAGAGCTGCGGTTCCCGATGTCACAGAGTTACTGGCCTTGTAGCTTGTAGAGTAAGGGTCACGGCACAATTATACATGTTGAAGACTGGGATGGGGACAACTCTCTTCTATCGGTTTTACATATTGGGGGGCTGTGTTTGCAGACCAGACGAATAGCAGGAGCACAGGCTGGCTCTGTCTGTGGGTGGGGGGGGCTTCCCCTGTCTCTGCCCCACCTTGGCCAAGCTGCAGAATCCTACGCCCACCCCCACAAGCACCCCCAGCCCCACCTTGTGCCCACAGCACCCAATGCAAGTTTGGGGAGAAACGTCTCCTCGGGAGGTTGTGGACATGCCTCGGGTGTCCATGTGTGCTTGTCCCACCCCCGTCCCCACCAGACAGTCCTCTTGGGGCCCTGGTGGTCAGCTCTGTGACTTGTTTTAGGAGGGACAGTGACCATCCGGGGCTGGCCTGGTTTGTGAGCAGGGGCAGAAAGAGACTCACAGGCACAATTTGGTGGGGGGGGGATTGTCCTCAAAGCCACTGGGAGGTACAACTGCAGCTGGCAGCCTTGGAGGGGTCGGGGGTGAGCCTGTCACGATGCTCCACATTTTCAAATTTCTACTGTTTGGAGGAAGTAACTTTGTTCCTTTTTGTTCAAAGACAGAAACAGAACCTGTGGGTGGAGGATCTAGGGAGGGAGTTAAGTGTCCAGCATGGCTCAGGAAGCGTGAGGACCCCGTCCTCTCTGGTGTTCCCAGAGAGACCACCGTTGTGGCTGGCTCGTGGTCCCAGCAGCCTACATCCTCACCCCCCATATTTGTGAATGGGACCTTATTGGGAAATAGGGTCTTTGCAGATGTAATTAGTGAAGATGAGGTCATACTGGATGAGGGTGAGCTCTAAATCCAATGACTGGTGTCCCTGTGAGAAGGGGAGGAGACACACAGGGACAAGGCTGTGCGTAGACAGAGGCAGAGTCTGGGGTGATGCAGCCACAAGCCCAGGATGCCAGCGTTGCTGGCGACTCCAGAGAGGAAGGAGGTAAGGAAGAATCGTCCCCCAGAGCCTTTGGAGGGAGCTCAGCCTTGATTTCAGACTCAACTCCAGAACTGTGAGAGGATAAACTGGTGTTGCTATAACTCCATCCAGTTCGTAGCAATTTGTTACAGCATCCCCAGGAAACAGCATACCTGCCAAGCAGCCAGCGTCCTACCTTCTGGGTCCCTCAGAGGATGGATGGTACGGTGTGAGACTCTGTGCAAAGTGCTAAGCCGGGTAGGCCTGCAGACACCCGCAGCTGGGTGCTCTTAGATTCCTGGTACCTCATTCAGCAGGAAGAAGCCAGTGGCTGGGGAGGCCTGAGCTCACCAAGGGGCAGCCAGAGGGTTAGGGAGAGACCGGCTTGTTCGTCTGTCCATCAGGGTGACGGATCACCTTTGACAGGGCTCATGTGGCCATAAGTGGGTGTTTTTTGAGCTTTAATTAAGGAGGGCCACTCGGCTGGCAGATTTATAGGACTCTCAGACTTCCGCGCTGATATATTTCACTGGAATGCACATAACCAGGCCCATGTGGAGCAGGACAGGGTGCGTCTGATGGGGATGAGAGTAACGGGGGTGTCTGGGGCCAAATTGGCTCGCCAGGGAGATGGCAATTTTCCCTCCCCAACCCCTTGCAGGACCAGCTTAACTCTAGCCACGAGTGGCAGTGGGAGGTGCAAGGACAGAGAGGGTCCCTTGGTGCTTAGGAAGCTGAGGGAGGCCCCATGGAGATGGACCGGCAGCGGCCCCTGGCTGTGGGCAGAGGGGGCTGGAGTAACCTCTGTAGGGGAGCCAGCTGCTTCTTCAGGGGTGGGCTTGTGGCTGAGGTGTCAGAGCTCCCAAGAGAAGAGGACATGGGCACCAACCCACCGGCTGCATGGACTCTTCCAGTTCTGTTTCTTGGAGTGCAGTGGGGCCCACACAAGCCGACGGCTCACCCCGGCTTCCTGTGTCCAGAGCACAGGCCATTCCTATGTCAGAAGCATTGTCCCTGACACAGGCAGCCTTGCCTGGCTGGGGTGGGCTCTCTGTCTTTGGGGACCAGCCATCTGCCTTGCCCTGTGCCCCCCAGCATGTGGTGTGGCCAGGCCTTCTGGCCATGCAGCCGACCTGCAGGCCCAGGAAACCCAGAGGGGTTGCTGGGACATTTCCACTCCCTGGATCACCTGAGGGCCCAGCACATTTGGGGCGGCTTGGTTTGGCCAACAGGAGAGAATAAAGAAATAGCGGGACCAAAGGCAGCTTCCTCCTTGTGACACTCTCCAAAGGACAGGCGGGAAAGAGCTTTGCCGGAGGGAGCACCAGCTGGCCGACAGGCTTCTGGGAGCATCTGTCACCCTCCCTGTCACCCTTCCTCTCCTTCTGGCCTGTGGGTGATCCCAAGCTCTTAGCTCACTCTGGCCGATGAGGCAAAGAGTATCTTCTGGGGGACAGTGATGGGGACCGGTTTCTGTGGAAAGTTCTTGGCTTCTAGGGGCCCAGGACGTTGCTATGAATCTACTGCAGCCGAGCTGCTCCAAGCCCAAGGGCAAGGCCAACACTGAGGTGGCAGAGCAGGTAGGGGACAGACCTGTGTCCTTGTGGCCTAGAGAGGTGCTGAATCAACCAGCCCTGAAGCCAGCCCCAGCCTGGACTTCCTGTCACGTGACGTGCACACTGCCTCGTGGCTTCAGCCAGCTGGGGTCCGGTTTCTGTTGGTTGCAGCTGAAACATCTTGGCAGGTTCAGGTGGGATCCCTCGAGGCGCAGCAGATGCTATACGTCAGTTCCTGACAGAGTCTCCTGGGTTCTCCCTCACCCAGATCCCTAAATCCTACTCTCTCTGGGTCCAGCCTCTGGGGCACTTGTCAAACTGGCTTCCCCGTGGGCAAAGATCTCCCTCCGTCTTTATTTCATACATGGCAGGTTGTCATTTTCCTAAAAGCACACAGAGAAAATAAAGTCAACTAAACCACGAAGACACAGGTGCTGGGCAACCGTGACATTCCGTAAGCATGAATTTCTTCTCCCCAGGATGCTGCCGTTAGGATCCAGTGGGTCTAGGGGCCGGCACCGCTTGCGGTCACTCATCCTGGGTTTGCCCTGGGACACTCTCTCTTGAATTTCCATCTGAGACTCAGGGACCACAGACGTGGAAGGGCCTCTGGTGGTTCCGAGGCTGGACTTGGGAGGATTCTCAGCGCCCCCAGGATCTCGGTCCAGTCCACCCACCTGAGCTCCCATTTCATATTTGAGGGACATGCCTTGTTTTTGGCAGAGCTGACATGAGTCCCATGGGACCCTCCTTGGATTCAGATTCCTAACTCCTCCCACCTCCCCCCATAGTCTCTGCCCGGGGAATGGCCTGGCAATGCTCAGGCGGCTGCAGTCTCACAGCCTTAGGGGCATCCCGGACAACGTCTCACCTGCGATGAGAGGACATCGGACTTCAGCACTGTGATGCTGTTTCCTTCTGAAGATGGCACCGTCAGGTCCTCAAGTCAGATGACGTTTTTGTTTTTGGATATTGTAGGATTTGAACTAAAGAGAGAGAAAACAAGTGTGTTTACAGAGGGCATTTTCATATGTAATCCTTAATTATAATTTTTGTATTATAGAATGTTTCTGTCCTATCCTCCGCTATCCTATGAATAGCCTTTGGCTAATTCAGCCATTAAAAATGACTTTGTAGAAGAAGACTTAATGATTTGGTATGATAGATAGTTAAATGGAAAAAAGTTACAAAATGGAATGTACAGTATGATCCCACTTGGAACCAAAAATACACATTCTATGCATAGGAAAGTCTGGGAGTGTATATACGCTCAAAATGTTAACAGGAGTTATTTCGGGTTAGTGGGATTATGGGTTATTTTTATTTTCTTCTTTTTACATATGTGTGGTTTCTAAATTTTCTGCAGTGAATATGTATAACTTTTATAATAAGGAAAAAATTATCACCACAAATCTTGCCAAAAGCTGCTCAGACTCCCTGACCAGAGGTGGCCCAAGCCGCCTCTCCTGTGCTGTAAAGCCCCCGTGCCCAGCCCTGGGGTCCCCAGGGTGGCCACAGCCTCAACTTTCCCCCACCCTGGGCATCCTTCCCTGGTGCCTGGGGCAACCTGGGCTGGGCAGAACAGATGCTGGTTTTCGTTAGGTTGAAGGATA
>NW_007747623.1:11018-11903 GCF_000696425.1 Galeopterus variegatus
TTGGCGATGCCTCTATTCCTCTACCTACGACAGCCAATGGGTGTGGCTGGGGCATGGCCTTGGGAGGGTTCCTGAGGTCTGGACCCGCTCCCTCAGGAGGAGGGCATTGGCCCCTGTGTCTACCTGCAGCTGGGGAGGATGGGAAGTTCGGCTGTCCTGGCCCTGGGGTTCCCTACCAGGGAGGAGGGCAAGTCTGTGTGGCAGAGCAGGAAAAGCATGGCTGGGTCCAAGCCCCAGCTCCCTGCCAGCCAGGATGCAGTAATTCTCTGAGCCTCGGCTTCCTCTGTCTGGACAATGGGGTGACCTCGCTTCACGGTGATGCTGTGGACGTTCAATGGAATCTTGAGGGTCGAGCACCTGGCTCAGGGCTTGAAACAGGACAGGTGATGAGCAAGTATCCATTGTCTCTCTTTCTTTTAAGGAATGTTGCATCCAGTTGGCAAGACCCCCTTCCCTTGGCACAAACCAGTAAAGGCCACAGGTGGAGCTTCTGTGTATCAGCCGACATCAAACACGGAGTGCTTGGGCCTATTTCAGTAGGAGCCGCACTTCCCCCCTGTAGTCTCCAGATGAAAGGAAGCCATAGAGCAGGAGATGGTCCCTGTGGCCTTGCTTCTGTTCCAGGATTCTGGAAGGTTACTGTGTGGGTGATTTGAGCTCAGCAAGCCACTATCTGTGCCTTATGCCCCCTTTCCACCATTATCAAGGTGGGGAAAGAGATCAGGGCCCTGGCTGGTCTTTCCCAGACAGCGAGCTCCTCACGTGGACTCATCGGCTCTGGCGATGACTTTGTGATGTGTTGGGAGGTCAGGGGAGGGGTACCAGGGTGATTCTGTCATGCCTCCCTGAAAGGAGCAAAGCCGAGGTCTGAGGACACATCAAACA
>NW_007747623.1:12030-12308 GCF_000696425.1 Galeopterus variegatus
GACAGTCATCCCTTATGCAGATGGGGACAGAACCCATGATGGCGAGGGTGTGGGCAGGGCCGTGCTCCCTCTGAGGCCTCTAGGGGAGAAATCTTCGCCTCTTCCTAGCTTCTGGAGGTTTCCAGCAGTCCTCAGAGTCTCTCGGCTTAGAGATACATCACCCCAGGGTCGCACGGCCTTCTCCCTGGTGTGACTCTCAGTGCCCTCTCTTCTCCAATTTCATCTGATTAAGGGTCCACCCTACTCCAATAGGGCCTCATCTTCACTTACGTCTTAGT
>NW_007747624.1:0-557 GCF_000696425.1 Galeopterus variegatus
ACATCAGTTTGGTGATGAGGCAGCCAGATGCTAAGAACCAGGACAATGGGGAAAAAAGTCCAAAAGGCATTTGAGAAGTCTGGAAGGGTGCCATACCCATCACAGGCCCTGAGGCCTAGTCGGATTGAGTTGTCCCAGAGGACAGACCTGGGGCACAGCTTCTCTTGGGAACCTGCTCCCTGCATTCAAGCTGCTCTGGCTGGATCAGCCCTGCCTCAAAAGGCCCCAAGTGTGGTTCATGCAGCAGCTCTGGAGAGTAGAGGCCTGAACCCTTGGTGGCATCCATATCATGTTAAGTCTGCAGGCTGGCAGGATGTGAGAGCAGTGGAGGCATGGAAGCTTCCACCCAGATTCCAGAGGATGTATGAAAAAGCCTGGGAGCCCAGGCAGAGACCTGCCACAGGGGTGGAACCACCACAGAGGTCATCTACTAGGGCAATACCAAGCAGGAATGTGGGGTTGGAGCCCCCACAGAGAGCCCCCACCAGGGAAACAGTTAGTAGAGCCAAGGCAGTGGGGTTGCCACCAGGATGCCAGATCTGTAAAGCCACTGGCAA
>NW_007747624.1:6202-6441 GCF_000696425.1 Galeopterus variegatus
GATATTAGTGGTCTTATTAATGCATAAGAAGTTTTCTGCATCTTCCTTAAATTATGCTATTTTGCATTTAATAAAATGGAGACACAGGGAGATTAAGTAAAAATACCAAGATTTTTCAGCAAGTGAGTGGCAAATTTGAGTTGGACTCTGGAGAAGCCAGTTCTAACAATTGTGCCAGAGGCACTTAGGAATGCTCATTAACTACTTGGAAGGATTCAGAGAAAGTCTATTATTTGGGG
>NW_007747624.1:12100-12307 GCF_000696425.1 Galeopterus variegatus
CTTAAACATACTCCTATCCTCCTGTATTAACCTTAGGCATACCATGTCAACACCTAACTTTCGGACATTGTCAGGAGAAAAAAAAACTTCCTCTACCCTCTACATTCAGTAAATGGGGATCTGTGAATTAAACTTACAAAAGACAAATTAAAAGGAAAAAAAGTATACAAATTTAATTAATATTTATGTGCACTGGAGTTCACAGAA
>NW_007747625.1:0-12307 GCF_000696425.1 Galeopterus variegatus
TGATTAAATGCACAGGGAGGGGGAAAACAGCTGAAAAATGACTGGTGAATGATTGTCCTCATAAGTCATGACTAAGAGCGTCCAAATCAGTATGGCTTTTCCTGTTTGAAATTATTACTACTTAGCATTTTTCACCTGTTATTTGATTTATTAATTATTCTGTTTTACCCTTGCAAGATGTTTTGTCTCTTCAGATATGAAACTTTATCACTTGCTTCATCAACCCAGCTAATTTCCCCATGCATTGATCAAATTCCTATTTAAGCATTTCACATTTTAAAATATTTTTTAAAAGGTGAAATCACGACTCTCGTGCAATTGATATATGCCAAAGATTTTGTTCAACTCATTAATTAGTAAGGAAACAGGTGAGATATATATAGCCAATTTAATAAATGAATGTTAGAATAAGATTGGTGGGTTATATACAAAATTGATTAATGTTTTCCAGGGCAAAATTGATTAATGTTTTCCAGGGCATAACCTTTGGGGCTATATCTTCCAAGATAGTTATTTGCATTTCTACTGGACAAAATTGACAAGCTAACCTATGCCCCTACAGAGTTGTCAAACAGACCAGTCAATAGGAAGCCAAGCCCAGGCTTTTGCTGATTTCTAAGGTTTAGATAATTTTCCTGACATTAAGACACTGAAATAGAAGAGGTATGTATAGACAGTGACTAGAAAAACCCACTGTCTGCAAAGCCCTACAGTAAAGTTTCAGTGTACGTAACTTGGATACATTCATAACCTGAAAGTTATCCCATACATAATTGGATGATAATGTAGTGCAAATTGTACACATTTGTGCACAATTCAGCAAGAATATTATTATAAACAGAGTAAGGAAGGCAGTCATCTCGAAAAAAGAAGTCATCTTTTGAGCAGAGCTTGACAGAAATTGTAGGATGTGGTTTAATGAAGATGAAAAAGAAAGGTGATTCAGACAGAAGGAACAGCACAGCAGTAAAAGTAGGCAGAGAGATGAATCCACACAACAACCATGGTTCTCAGCCACAGCAGCACATTGCTTTTTCCTGGGAAGCTTTTTAAAATACTGATTTCCAAGCTGCACATAATTAAATTAATTAAATCAGAATCTCCTGGGATGGGACCAAAGCCTCAGTTCATGAAGTTCCCCAGGTGATTTCAATGGGCAGTCACAGCTACTCAAGAAACGTACCAGATAACCAGTGATAGCCTCTATGCCCCAGAGCCCACTGAAATTATTCAAACTAGCCAATCCTAAATGTGTATACCCTGTCTCACCTGTTCCTTCCAGCAGAAACCACAATAACCTCATGGCTACTCAAATGTGGTCCATGGACTGGCAGCATCAGCAGCACCTGGAACTTTATCAGATCTCCCTCCCCCACCTATTCTATCAGAATCTGCACATCAACAAGATCCCCAGGCAATTGGTATGCACATCAAAATCTGAGATGCTGCAAGATACTCTGCAGCCAGTTCCCACCATCCCTAAACATAAGAATCACCTGGAACACTAGGTTAACATGCAACTTCTCAGGCCCATTCCTTAGAGAGTTGGTCATTTTGAGAGAGAACAAAGAGAAGATGGGATTTAACAAGTACTGCCATGTTATTCTTATTAAGGAAGTTTGAGAAACATTGGAAAGAGTTCTCCACTTGTGGGACCAGTTGACTGATAGTCTTGGCGATCAGAATGAGGGAAGTTTGGCTTGATCTGACAATAGTTCTTAGCCTTAGTGACACATAAAATCACCTGGAGAAGCTCTTCAAAAATACAAGTATTTAGATCCCACCCCAGAGAGTACTTGATCTCACATGAAACCTTGTTTTGTTCATTTGCTTTTTAATGTACACTCGGGGTGGGAAAAAATCACTTTTAGAAAGCTCTCTCTTCTTGAAGGAGGAATACATATGTTGAAATGCTATTTTAGAAAATGTTATCGCACAATAAAATATAGATTAGGTGTTAGAAGAATCTAAAGATACCTACTAGTTAGATGATGGTAATCAAGTAGGGAAGATGGTGTTGGAATGGAGAGGAAGGGGTGAGTCTACAAAAAAGATCAGGAGATATTAATAACGAATTAGGATTATGTGATAGAGAAAATATGGAGAGTTATAGGAATATGCCTACAAATTTGGGGAGGGTGGGGGATTTAGGATATGTATTAGTCCATTTTGTGTTGCTATAAAAGAAATACCTGAGACTGGGTAATTTATAAAGGAAAGAGGCTTATTTGGCTTATGATTCTGGGACAGCTACATCTGACATGGGCCTCAGGCTGCTTCTACTCATGGTGGAAAGCAGCAGGCAGCCGGTGGTACAAGCAGATCACATGATGAGAGGAAGCAAAAGAGAGAGGAAGCAAGAGAGAGAGAGAGAGAGAGAGAGAGGAGGTGCCAGGGTCCTTTAAACAACTAGCTCTCGTAGGAACTAATAGAGCAAGATCTCACTCATTATTCCCCCCACCTAGGGAGAGCATTAATCCATTCATGAGGGATCCACCCCCATAACTCAATCAGTTTCCAACACTGCCACATTGGGGATCAAATTTCCACATGAGTTTTGGAGGGTACAACACATCCAAATTCCATCATCCTCCCCTGGCCCCCCAAAACTCATATCACTCTCACATACAAAATGCAGTCATTCCATCCCAACAGTCCTAAAAGCCTTAGCTTGCTCCAGCACCAACTTAAAAGTCAAAAGTCAAAGTCCAAAGTCTCATCTGAGACCAAAAGCAAAAGTCCTTCCAGCTGTGAACCTGTAAAAACAAAACGAAATTTTTCCACTACCAATATACAATGGTGGAAAAGACATTGGGTATATGTTCCCATTCCAAAAGGGAGGAATAGGCCAGAAGAAAGGAGAAACAGGTACCAAATGAGTCTGAAAACCAGCAGGGCAGACATTAAGTCTTCAAGCTCCAAAATAATCTTCTTTGACTCCGAGTTCTACATCCTGGGCACAACTGGGCATCTGGGCCCCCAAAGCATCAGGCAGCCTCATTCCTACAGCTCTGCCAGGCAGAGCACAGTGGGTCATGCTGGTGCCTGTGGCTTTTCAAGGCCTGTGTTGCACATTGCCAGTGGCCCTGCGGTTCTGGGGTACTAGCAGCAGCCCTGTTGCATTGGCTTTACTAAACATTTCCCTGGTAGGGGCTCTCTGTGGGGGCTCTGGCCCCACATTCCTGCTTGGCATTGCTCTAGTAGATGGCCTCTGTGGTGGCTCCACCCTATGGCAGGTCTCTGCCTGGGCTCCCAGGCTTTTCCGTACATCCTCTGAAATCTGGATGGAGGCTGTCATGCCTCCACTGCTCTTGCGTCCTGCCGGCCTGCAGACTTAACATGACGTGGATGCCACTGAGGTTTCAGGCCTCTACTCTCCAGAGCTGCTGCATGAACCACACTTGGGGCCATTTGAGGCTGGGCTGCTCCAGCCAGAGCAGCTGGGATGCAGGGAACAGGTTCCCGAGGGCAGCCACACCCCAGGTGTGTCCTCCAGGACAGCTCAGTCCCACCTCAGGCCTACCTCAGGGTCTGTGATGGGTGGGGCACCCTTCCAGACTTCTCAAATGCCTTTAGGGCTTTTCTGTCATTGTCTTGCCTATTAGCATCTGGCTGCCTCACCACCAAGATAATGTCTTTAGCAACCAATTTATCTGCTTCACCCTTGCATTTTTCTCCTGCTCTCCACTTCTCTACCACATGGCCAGGCTGCAAATTTTCCAAATCTTTACACTCTGCTTCCCTTTTAAATTCTGGCTTTACATCATGCCTTTGCTGCCATAACTCAGAGTAGGCTGTTAAAAGTAACCACGCAGCTTCCTTAATATTTTGCTGCTTAGAAATTTCTTCCACCAAGCATTCTGGTTCACAACTTTTAAGTCCAACCTTCCACAAAGTCCAAGAGCATGAACACAATGCCATCAAGTTCCTTGCTATGGTATAGTGAGAGTGACCTTTTGTCCAATTCCCAATAAGTTCCTCAATTCTATCTGAGACCTTATCATCTGCATGGCCTTTACTGTCCATGTTTCTATCAGCATTCTGGTCACAACCATTTAGCCAATCTCTAAAATGTTCCAAACTTTCCCTCATCTTTTTGTCTTCTTCAAAGACCTCCAAACTCCTCCAAACTTGCCTATTACCCAGTTCCAAAGCTGCATCCACATTTTTAGGTATCTGTATAGAAACACCCCACTCCTTGATACCAATTTTCTGTATTAGTTTGTTTTGTGTTGCTGTAACAAAAATACCTGAGACTGGGTAATTTATAAAGAAAAGAGGTTTATTTGGCTTATGATTCTGGGACAGCTGCATTTGGTGCAGGCCTCAGGCCACTTCTATTCACAGCAGAAGCAGCAGGCAGCCAGCAGGTACAAGCAGATCACATGGCAAGAGGAAGCAAGAAAGAGAGAGAGAAGTTGCCAGGGTCCTATAAACAACCAGCTCTTGTGGGAACTAATAGAGTGAAAACTTTCTCACTAATCCCCCACCTAGGGAGAGCACTAATCCATTCATGAGGAATCCGCCCCCATGACTCAGTTTCCAACTTTGTCACATTGGGGATCAAATTTCAACCTGAGTTTTGGAGGGGACAACACATCCAAACTCCATCAGGACCGAATCAACCCCACACTGGAAAGTTGGGAAAGGGAATTAGTTTGATGGGTACACATATTATGTTCAATTTTAGAAGTAGTGGTTGATTATTAAAGCATAGGTAAAAATAAGCAAAGACTGAGAACAAACAGATGTTATTTATTCAGAGCTTGTTACATCAAGGGAGACAGCCACCATCGCTTGTTTGGCAGGGACTGAAAATAGACAAAGGAGTGGGAAACCTTTATAGTGAAAGAAAGAGAAGGCTTAGGTATACCCTCCCTGGAGGCTGTTAGCATTGGGACGCTGGAGGCAGGCTACCTAGACACAGGGCATCTTGTGTGATTGGTTCGGAGAGGATATTTGGCTTTCTCTGATTGGTTCTGAGTAGGAGGTAGGGGCAAAAATTAAGGAAGCTGGCAGTCATTGACCAAGACCTGACTGTTCTGGGCCAATCGCTGCAGAGGTTGTAGGTCAGAGTTCTATTGTCATGTATGATCTGGCTACTGTCCATTTGTATATTCACTCTCTCATATCTTAAATAAATGTCCTACAATATCAGTTTCCTACTTCCCAGGTTTTTAAAAATGACTTTTTTACCTAGTTCAATTTATCCAGTATTGTTTGGCTACATCTGTATCCATACTTACCCCTTTAGATCTTTCCAGACCTTGTCTCATCTGTATTCTACTTTAGAAGAAGGCTGTTTTCAAGTGTTGGTTTTACCATTATTTAGGTATGGCAAGGCCAACAGATCAAGAGATGACAGCCATTGAAGAGATCATTTGTTATGCTCACAAATCCCAAGAAGAGGAAGTGCCATGCAGGGAAGCAAGGATTATCGTGGTTTCTGCTGGAAGAAACAGGTGAGACAGGGTACACAGGTTTAGGATTGGCTAATTTGAATAATTTCAGTGGGTTCTGGAGCATAGAGGCTTTCACTGGTTATCTGGTACCTGTCTTGAGTAATTAGGGCAGGAGAATATCGGCGCTGAATGTGAGAGCCCAGTAGAGGAGGTGGTTGGGGGTGTGGGCTCTGGGTTGGTTGGTTTGCATTTGAAAGAGTTGCTCAAGGTGCTTGCTGGCAAATTGTTTCCTATCTCTAGAAAGTGGCTGGTCTTGGGAGAGGCAGTCCCTCCAGAGTCAAACCATCAGAATACAAAAAAAAAAAAAGACATGGTTAATACAGAAAGTATAATTAGAAATAGAAATTCAGAGCCCCCACTCTCTACAAGCTGCTAACATCACAGCAGTAATGACAGCAACTAGAGTTACTTAATGTGACATTTCAAACTACAAGAGCTTTTGACAACACCATGAATCATCCCAACTTTGCCGCCTGGAGCGTTAATAGCAATACTAAAACACAAAGACCACCAGCTCCCACCTAGTAAGGCTTTAGCACAAAATCTTTCATTTCATAGCCTTTCCATTTCAGAATAAACCATTTTCCCTGGTAGCTGGGACACTTGAGAATCAATTAAACCCTTGCCCCGTCTATCATAGCCTCCTTTTCATGGCACTGGAATTGGCATTTTGCTGTTTCTGCAACACCCCAGGGATTTCTCATGGAGGCAACACTTCCTTTGGTCCCTTATAAGTGAAAGTTGGGGTCAGCACAGATCACTTACCTGAAGCTCATTTTTTTCTGATATCTTTAATGCTTAGATTAGCATTCCTGTTAGGAAATGTTTAGAAAAATTCCCTTAGAAAGGAGAGCAGTGAAATCTTTCCTGCAGTGGGACAGAAAGGGACAGAGCAGGGTTCTGGATTCAGATAGGCTTGGATTGGATGCTAATTCTGAGGGGCCCTAGGCCTAACTGCTCTCCCTGTAGCCAAGCATAAGAGCTCAGTTATCTTTTCTAAAAATCACAAATTATTTTTACTGTAGTGTATTGCACTTGTCTGACTCCCCTCATCGGTTTGAAAGCTCCTTGAGGGTAGAGATTAGATCCTTTACATCCCCAAGCCTGACCTTAAAGAACATTTGTTAAATTGCACTGAGTTATACAACACAGCTATCTCTGTGACCCTTAAAACTCTGTTGTCGTTCTAGCTAAGGGACAATACCAGAGTGCCTGCCTCACAGCAAATAGGAAATAAGAAAGAGAAATCCCCAACCTTAGAAAAAGAAAGGAACTAACAGCAGCCACAGCAACAACAATTATCTTTACTGAGATCCTGTTCAGTGCCAGCCTCTTTACACAGATCAACCACCGTCACTGAGCCTCCCTGGGAACAAAGTCTCCCAGTCACTGCTGTGCACCGTCAGCTTTGAATCAGAAATTGTTCTCGATCATTTCTAGGCTTCCTTCTTTATTGTAATTTTTTTCCAAAGTCCTTTTGAAAAAAACTCAATCAAGCCCAAACAAACAAAAAAATAGTTTCGTTAGTTAGAGCACGTTCTATAACACCAAGGTCAAGGGTTCAGATGCCCATACCAGCCAGATGCAAAAAAAAAAAAAAGTTTTTGTTTTATTCCATTTCTGTTTTTCACCTGATATTGGTAAAGACAGTTGAAGAACTGAAATGGAATGTGAGTTGGAGACAAGGAGAAGGGAGCCGTGTCAGAGGCCACAGAGCCAGGGCATGTGGAAGAAGCGTGGAAGCCCCCGACAGCAACACTGCCCTCAGGCTTCATCTCTGGTTTCTAGGTCCAGGAAATAATGATGCCTTTGCTTATAAAATGCTTGGCCCGTGCCAATGATTTTCCCATTCCTAAACTAGACAATACCAAGGTGGGGATGAGGGGTATTCTGTATAGAATGCAGTACAGATCTGAGCCAAAGCACTCAGCCTCTCACTGGTGCTTCGCTCTGAGCAGGGAAGTGTTTTGTAAGCAATGCCTGGTGCATTCTCACAGCAGCATTACAAGGTAAATGTATGGCATTATTCTCTCTATTTAACAAGATGGAAAACAGAGGAGCTTAAGGCAATCTAAATGATTCCACTAGGGTCACAGGCAAGATCTGAGTGAGTAGGAAACAGGGCCTATATTAGTCTGTTTCTGTTGCTTATAACAAAATACCTGGAACTGGGTAATTTAGAGAGAAAACAAAATTTATTGCTTACAGTTTCTGAGGCTGGGAAGTCCAAAGTCCATCTGGTGGTGGCAACAGTGACCCAGGGGTCTCACATTGCAAGATGGTGGAAGCACAGAGAGCAGAGAGAGCAAAAGGCAGACTCTCTCTTCTTTTAAAGCCCTCAGAACCATGCCCCTGACCACCATTTTTAATCCATTCACTACTGCACAGTCCTGCAATCCAATCACATCTTCAAGGCTCCACCTTTCAATTACCATAATAGGATTTCCCACCCTCTTAACAGTCACAGTGGGGGCTAAGTTTCTAATACATAAAATTTGGGGGACACAATTCAAGCTTCAATGAGTTTTGGGGAAACATAATTCAATCCACTACAGGCCCTAGGACTCATGTCATGTTTGAATCCCCTACATGTGGGAGCATCAATTTAGTATTGAATATTATACCTGCCAGCTGAAGTTCTTTAAAATTAGTGCAGTGGAAATCCAAGTAAAGGAGCTTGTATTTGACATTTGAAAAGCAGATACAACTTTCATGTAGCCATCCCATCTCAATATCTAGCTCTACCTCTTGGTCAGTGTCATGAGGATGGGATTCTTTAAATATTCCTCACCTTCTCTCCACATCCTATCCCAAAGTCCTTCTGTCTCAGTAGGTTAATAAATGCAAAGGTGGACATGGTATGGAGTATTTAATGGACAGATATTTTCTTGCTCCCACTCCTGATGCTATGGTTAAGCCTAGCTAGCAACCTCAGTAAGACAAAATATTTCAGTAGTACAAGAAGTATCTAGGTTAATAGTTGAAAATTTGCACCTGTCCTCCCCACACAGCCAAAGTGCTCAATAGACCTTACACACAGAAATCGTTTAACCTATTACTAAAACTCAGTCAATAGAAGCAAATGGTAGCTTTTAGATGGAGCCAAGCATGGAACAGGAAATTGTATTCCCAATACCTAGAGATTTAGCTGGTGTGAAACACAGTGTTCAAGAACAGGGTGACAGATATCAGAAGACTGGTTTTGACAGGTGACATAAATGGTCTGCATTCCCTGTGAGGCAATGAGAGCTGTTTAATTCTGATATGTCTAGAGCTACAGGCTTTCTCATATCTATAGCAAATCGTTGTCACCACTTTTAATACCACCCTCACCAGAAGTCATTTGCACTCCATGTTGGATGCCGAACAGAGGAAAGGGTCTGGGTCCCAATTTCCTGGAATCTTACAATCTTAGCTATGCTACACCGACAGCAGTAGACTTAAAAATACATCGAACAGAAAAACCTAAACTAGCATAAGAAATTACAGAAATACAGATATAGGATCAAAAGAATCGAATTGTGGAGGATGAAGAGTTAAGAAATTCCATTTTCAGACTGATAATACTAAAGAGTGCCAACACACAGAATGAATGAACACTGAAACCCACAGTTGATTATCCAGTGTTGCCATATATTCAGAAGTATGATATCAAAACATCTGTAGGACTGACTGGCCTGGATTTCATCCAAACATGTCGATTTGAAATCAGTTTTTCAAAGATTATGTTTCAGGAGCTCTTTAAATGCTGGGAAGAAGAAATGAATAAGACTAACATCCACAAAGCAATAGTGTAAAGCAATGTCCTTGATTGTCTGATTGGGAATATCTAGGCCATAAGAATTTAGAGGAAGCAGTGACAGGTAGGCATTTTAGGCTTAGTAAGGACAAGACAGTAGGATGAACACTGGAGTGAAATGTTCAAATTAACTAATATTTATACCAGTGCAAATAATAAAGCCGCATCTCTCCAGTTCTCTTTCCTGCCCAAGGGCACTATTGTCCTTACTGACCAAAGGAAAACAAAGGACCAGAGGTGGCACCTATATACACTTTGCCCAGCTTGAGTGCCCTGCACAAGGTAGACATTTAGAAATAGCCAGTGAAGGAAGGTGGAGGGTATGGAGAAAAGGGACATTATACAAGCACAGACCTGTTCCACGATGCATCCCCTGCTATTTTCAGGACAAAAGTAAGCCAGTCACCCCTCTGCTAGAGCAACCTCCATGTGTACACACTCCTTACGCTACACACACTTTAAATTTCTGGACTTTGGTTCCAAGCAAGAATAGCTCAGCAGAGAGGGGTGATTCTTGAAGACATTTTTCATTTTTCTGTCTGTGCACAATCCAGGCTCTTTACTTCCTAATATCCTTTGAGAAAGCCCCTATCGTGTTGTAGGTAATACCTCCCACTACAGAAGATGAAAGAGCTAGAGCCTCCCTCCTGCCTGCCCCTGCACAACCTAAGAAAGACAAATGGCTTGGATTAGACCAATTGGAAGCTATCTCCCAAAACTTAGACTCATGAGTGAGGGTCACAAAGATGTCAGGACAGTGGCGGCAAAATACACAACAAAAATAGCAGCAAGACACAAACTAGGCTGTTCTTCCTGCAGGACCATTCTTTCCATTCCTGCCCACTGGAGCTTACTTGGTTCCTCCCTGTTTTCCAAAACCGGTCCTTGAGTCTTCTCTTGAATCCAAGAGATTCTGATACCCTTCCAATAAATTTCCTTTCTGCTTACCTCAGCCAGAGATGGTTTCTGCTACTTGCAACTAAGAATCCCGATACCACTACAGATTCTGTAGTCTTACCTCACAGACCCTTCCTGAACCCTGCTCGGTCTGTCCAAAGAACCATTCTTCTCCATAACCCAGCCCCCAGTTGTCTGCTGAAAGTTACATCATGCAAACAGCATGCTCTCCACGTTCTTCCTCTGTATTTTTTGACCTTCCAATTCCTCTTCTGTACTTAATGATTGAAAATATCTCTGAAATGCTACTACTTCCTCGAAATAGTCTTGCAAAATAGAATTCTTAGCGGAATGATCTGGATGCTCTAGAAGATACTAAGGAATCTACAACCAGATGAATTGCACTTTCCAATGCTTTAAATTCAATGCATTCTTATCATGTACCCAGAGCTATTTCACTTAGGTTTTCAGGGAATCCAGCTTCTATTTGTCAGGTTTATGGTGTTGATGCTTCTCTCTCTCACTGAGGTGTTCAGAGTCTTAATTAGATAGCGGGTGTAAAGTGCTTTGACAGCATCGGATGAAAAGTGCTAGAGAAATCCCTAGGGAATTTCTTCATTTGGGCTGGAAAAACACAAGAAAATTAGAAAGGTTTAACAATTGAGCTGAGGTTTACAAGTATACTTTTTGGTTTTTCTCATGTGTCTGTTTGTGGTATGGTACAAAGTTTACATTTTTATTATCATTTTTTAAAATTTTTATTCTCCTAACTATAAATGTAGGAGCCACATTGAAACCCCCTGCAGGACGAATTAAATGTAAGTTCTCCATGACGGGTCTGTGGGATGCAAATAATCAAATTATTGTCTGCAGACCTCAAATCTCTTGAGCAAAGTGGAAGCCTGTGCAGACTCATGTATTTAGTTAACACTTCCAAGGGGAAGTTTGGGATCTAAATTTTAGCAGAGTTATGAAAGGAAACATCCCCTAAAACACACATCTCCTGAGTAGGGGGTCCCTTCCCTGAGATTGAGACATAATATTCTTTTGTTTCTTAGGATTTGTACTTCAGGTTTATTTAATTACTTCTCAGTAAGCCAAATCCTCTGCTTTGAGGCAGACAAATGATGTAGAGTAAACAGCAGTAGACGTGGATCAAAAGCCTTTTCATTTACAATGAAAAGGTGTGGGTAGAAGGCAGCACTCTCCACCGAGCCAAACTCCACAAGCAATGACTCACGAACTACCCCAGGGAGGGAGGCAGATGTTGACCCTGAATTGTGTGCAAGTACCAGACTGTTGTGTTTGCCTGTCTGAGGGTGAGACCTGAGTAGAATGAAGAAAAAACCAGCAAGCCTCCAGCTCTGTCCAGAAATCTGAGTCTACACAGTAGCCATGCTTTCTCAAAATGCAAATCTCACCCACACTTTCTTTACTACCCAAAATGCATGTAGCACTAAGCGTAGTCTCAGATCACAATGTTTCCTTTTTCCATTTTTTATCTTGTAGAAAAGGTTGGCTTTTTTTTTTTTAATCTTTGATTCTATGTTTGAAAACCATTCCAAAGGACTCCTAGAGGAGTAGGAGAAATATATGTACAGTAGTATTTGGAAAAAGACATGCTGGCCTCCTTCAAATACTTCCATGTATCATCTCACAAGAAAAACAAAAATGTATTTGTTAATATAAAATAAAGTATCACTTCAAATCAGTGAAGGGAAAACGGAGCCAGAGCAAATGGTTAGCCCTTTGTACAAAATACATCTGGATCCCTTGGTGATTCTTTGTACCCAAGGAAATTCCAGGTGAATCAAATATTTATTTTTTTATTTTTTTGTTTTTTTGTTTTTTTATTTTTTTTTTATTTTTATTTTGTCAATATACAATGTAGTTAGTTATTGTGTCCCATCACCAAAGCCTCCCTCCCTCCTCCCTCTCCCCCCTCCCACCCAGATGTGTCCCCTCCATTTTCTCGTTGTAAGAGCTTCAAAAAAAGTTGAGGTTGTTAAATCTTCCTCTCCCCCCCACCCCCGTTTTTTTTTGTTATTGTTGTTGTTGATGTTGTTGTTGTTGCTGTTTGTTTGTTTTTGTGTGAATGTGTGTGAGAGTGAGTGTGTGTGTATATGTGTGTGTGTGTGTATGTATGTGT
>NW_007747626.1:0-671 GCF_000696425.1 Galeopterus variegatus
TTATAAGATATATTGATAATAGCTGTTTACAAGCTACATGATAGGTTAAAATCAGAATTTAAATTGGCCAGGAAGATTCATTACTGAATGAAGTTCAGTATTGTGAACTCCTCAGTAAAGTATATGGGCACACACATATGTATATAAACACACACAAACACAGATATAACATGTTGTATGAATATGTATGAATTTAGACTATACATTTTCAAAGAAATTGTTTCTTTTATAAGTATAACATTGAGATATACTTTCCCTAATAATTAGGCATATATAGTAAAACAAAGAGTTATGGCTTTTTAACATCTGTTCGTATGTTTAATTTGTTTTGGAACCTCTGAATCACGAAAGTTTATATTTTTCAGGGCCAGCCCGGTGGCGCACTGGATAGTGTGCTGCTTGGGAAGCGCGGTGGCGCTCCCGTCCGAGGGTTCGGATCCCACATACCGACCGGCTCCCGCTCACTGGCTGAGCGAGGCACGGGAGCAACACCGAGGCTTGCGATCCCGTTGCCGGTCCCCGGTCCGGTACAGGGGCAACACTGAGGGTTGCGATCCGTTGCCGGACTCGGAAAAAAGACAAAAAATAAATAAATAAATAAATAAATAAATATATTTTTCAGTAATTGTTATTGTTCCCTGTAACAGCATTTTGAATTGAAATATAGCAAA
>NW_007747626.1:6203-6412 GCF_000696425.1 Galeopterus variegatus
AGCTGCTTTTACATGGGTCTTTTAAAATCAGTTATCAAAGTGACAGTTCATATTAATTATTGACATCATCAAGAAAAGCACAGGGATAAATAAAGTAACAGAGGGATTTTATTTTTGCCAAGTGGAACACTGAAAAAGTATACCACTTTCTAGAAGCTTCAACTGACCATCTTCTCTCAGGAAACACCACAAGAGTATTGAAGCTCCAC
>NW_007747626.1:12102-12306 GCF_000696425.1 Galeopterus variegatus
AAGCAATAAAGCTATACTTTTATCTAAGTGACCTTGAAACCAATATAAGAAATCATTTTCTTGATGTTTCTTTCTCTATAGTCACCATTGCTTTTTACAATATTTCAAATACTCTAAAGGTGTCCCTGTCTTAATAGTAGTAGCCTGTTTAATAAATAAATCTCCTACTTTAAAATTCAAGACCACCTTTTCTATTCCTTTCCA
>NW_007747627.1:0-12305 GCF_000696425.1 Galeopterus variegatus
TGTTTATTATTATTGGATGTTGAGAGTTTTTTACATATTCTGGATGATTCAAGTTCTATATCTGATATGTGATTTGCAAATATTTTATCCCAATCTGTAGCATGTCTTTTCATTTTCTTAACAGTTTTGAGGAAGAGATATTTTTAGTTTTTATTAACAATTTAACAGTTTTCTTAACTCTAACCATGTCACCCTCCCTGAATGCTTGGCTCCATGTCCTCAATACAGGGAGATCACTGGATTCTGCATGGGTTTCTCCTCCCAGTACTGAAGCTGGACATGCAGTCCAGGCAGTGAGTTGGGGCAATAAGAGTGTTTATCTCATCTGTTTTCTGTCTCTCAAGAATCACAGACCTTTGCTGCCTAATGTCTAATGTCTTAAAAACCCATTTCTTGTATTCGTTTGTTTCAGTTGGGTGTGTAAATCTGGTTTCCAGTACTCCATCTTGGCTGGAAGCATACATTCCCTTAGACTCTATTTTGACATTTAATAAGATGAGGCCTTTCTGAGTAAAAGGGAGAGAGCATTTCTGAAAAAGTTGTGCTAGTAGCAAACAGTCTTGCTTCAAGATAGAAATGTAAGTTCAGTTGCTAAGACCATACATGGGAAAAAATGCACTCCTAGCTGAAATGCTTGAATGGTTTGCAGGGGTGGGAGCTGTGAACCTCCCAAATTATATGAAAAACTGTGTATGTGGGATGTACATTTTTTTCTGAGAGCACCTAAAGATTTCATTAGAATCTCAAAGGCATAAATAATGCAAAAATGATTATTCACTAAGGAAATCAAATTTCAAATTATATAGGGTTTCAAGTCAACATCTTCACATGCTGCCATGGTACTAAGATGTTAGTGAGACTATCAGACAAAAGTTACCATAAATGTAGATAACTAACCTTGGGAAGGTTAGCTAGTATTCATAGCATTAAAACTATATAATCCACATTCCTACAATGGGTATCTCTTCTCTGTCATTTTGGCCACACAAATTAGAAAAGGAGAATTGTGTATATACAATGTTTTCTACAATGGACATCTCTTGGTTTGCTCGTACCCTAGAATCCATTTCTCCTCTTGCTAACAACTTGATTTTCTTTTCACAAATCCTCCTTCCCTACCAACAGGTTGTGGGGTTTGCCAATTTCAGGACTCCAGGGTGATGACAGGCCTAGCCAGCCAGCCACTACTTAGGGACGGGTGTGTGACACAGGTTGATTTAATCATCAAAAATGATACTTTTGTGCTGGAGTGAATGGAAGGTTTGGGAACAAGCCTTGAGTTCCTGTTGGTCACTTAGCCACCACATGGGAAGGGCCTTCCTGAAAGAAGCCAACAGAGAGGAATGAAGAGCTGAGAGATGGAGAGTCCTCATAACTTACCTGTGCCTTTGAATCCAGACATGCCTGGAAGCCTTCCCTGCTCTGGGACTTTTAATTTATATAAGCACATTGGCTCCCTTTAGTTCTAAAGGAATTAAAAAGATCTTGGCTAGCCTTCAAGATGGTACCAGTGATGCCCCACTTGGGTGTTCTGGGGCTCTTGTATGGTCCCCTCTCACACTGAATAGGGCTGACCTGTGTAACCAATAGGATTTTGAGGAAATGATAGTATGTGGCTTCTGATGCTAAGTCATAAAAAACATTGTGGCTTCCTGCTTTCACCTTTGCCCTCTCTTGGACTGCTCACTGTGGGAGAAGCCAATTTCTATGTTATGAGGACACTCAAATAGCCCAATGTGAGGTCCACATGGCCTCTTGCCAAAAGTCTCATGAGTGCACCATATTGGAGGCGGATCCACCAGCCCCAGTCAAGCCTTCAGATGATGGCAGCCCTGGCTGACATTCTGACTACAACCTCATTAGATACCCTGAGCCAGAACCACATAGCTAAGTTGCTCTTAAATTTCTGACCCACAGAAATTGTGTGAGATAATGAAAGTAAATTATCATTTTAAGCCTCTAAATTTTGTGGTAATTTTTTACACCAAAATAGATAATACAGTGGGGTGTCTGTCATTTGCAATGGCAAAACTGATCATTAATACCTATCTTACGTTCTTTAGTGGGGAAGCTCTGGGGATAAAATGCAGTCCTGGGATCCTTCACTTCATGATGCAATTTCTACTTCCTACAAACCTTAGTCCATTATTTCTCATATTCTATCCCTCTTGGTCCCTCAACCCACTCATTTTTTGAGTTCTCAATTTAACATTCTACAGTCAACTGCTTTAGGCTAATTGTGGCGGGGGCAGTACACTGGACAGAAGGTCACCTTGAACAAAAACAGGGGTGTTGATATTCATAATAATTCCTAGCTCACGCATCTCACGGGGCTGCCTTTCCTCAAACACTATTTATTTTGGAATAAAACAAGTTTCTTCCTGCATTAGGTCTTTTTCAGTAGTTTTGCCCTCCTCCTTGGATTATCACTTTATAAATTATCATTAATCTAATTTAATTAATTTAAATTATAATTAAATTATCATATAAAATGATCTTACGTACTGAAGAGTGTGTAAAGTGTCTATATACAGTTAAGAATAATAACAATGGGCCGGCCCGGTGGTGCACTGCTACAGTGCGCTGCTTGGGAGCGCGGAGGTGCTCCCGCCGAGGGTTCGGATGCCACATACAGACCGGCCGCTCACTGGCTGAGCAAGGTGCGGGAACAACACCGAGGGTTGCGATCCCGTTGCCGGTCCCGGTCTGGTACGGGCGCGACACTGAGGGTTGCGATCCATTGCCGGTCATGAAAAAAAGACAAAAAGGAAAAAAAAAAAAAGAATAATAACAAAAGGCACACTCTGTACCCACGACTATCTTAAAACATAAACTGTTAGCAGTATATTTGAAGCCCCCTATATTGTGCCCTCCCTCACCAGAGGTTATCCACACTCCTGAGCTTTGAGTTAATTTGCATGAATCATTCTCTTGCTTTTCTTTATAGTTTTTAAAAAGTTATCCATACAGGCATCCCTCAACAGTTATCATTTAATTTTGAAAACCTGAGTAGCAAGCAAACACCTATCTGTAATATTGTAATATTGCCAGCTAGAAGGAGGTTCCCAGGAGAAGACAAACAGAACAGTCTCTAGGTTATGTCCTGACTTCAGCTTCCCTGGGAATTTACTGGAACCTCTTCTAGGTAATATCCTGGGAGAATCCTGGGGAAAATGGTGCAGCATCATTAGGGCAGTGGTAGGACAATAACAGGAGGCAGGTATGGAACAGAGCAGGGGGTGGGAGGGCAGGAATGTGGTTAGGGGGGTGTGCTGCTCTAGAGTTTCTGTCTGTTCCTAAGCTTACCACAATTTAGGAATAGATCAAAGCAGAACACTTCTTTGGGTAGGAAATAAGACTCCTCAGCTGATCCAGGCAGCATGGCTTGCAGGGAGAGAAGAAGTTTTATCAATAAATGGTCCAAGATATATTATGAATAGTTTAGAGTCTGGGTCAAGATCACCTGGGTATTTATTCCGTAGGGAAAAAGGAAGGAACGATGGGAGGGGACACTTGGGTGATGATGGTCCTCATCATATCTGTCTCATGGGTGACACTGTTCTAGTGGTAACTGGTGGCCACTGGAGCAGAGCTGACATCTGGAATCTTTCTGAATCATCCTCCCAGGGATTCTGCTTGCCCGCCTTCTGCTCTGTGTCTCCTTTTTCCTCTACCCTTTGACCCCCCTCTTATTGGTTTCCTCCTTTGTGAAATCCATTCTCCAGTAGCTTCTTGAAAAAGCATGTATGGGAGGTAATTTTTTTTGAGGCCTTGCATGAAAAATGTCTTCATTCTATTCTCATATTTACTAGGTAATTTAGCTAGGCATAAAACCCTAAGTTCATGAGGGCCGGCTGGTTAGCTCAGTTGGTTAAACTGCAGTGTTATAATACCAAAGTCAAGGGTTCAGATCCCCTCGCCAGCCAGCCACTGAAAAAAAGAAAAAAGAAAACTTCAAGTTCAAAATTGTTTTCTCTCAGCATTTTGCAGGTGTGGCTTCACTCTCTTCTTGATTCCAGTGGTGCTGTTTAGAAGCCCGAAGTCATTCTAATTCCTGGTCCTGTGTATATGACCTTCCTTTTTCTCTTGAAACTAGTAAAATCAAGAGAATTTTTGTCCACTGTGTTCTGGAATTTCACACAATGACGAGCCTTGTGTGAGTCTATGTTCATCTGCTGGTCTTGTCACTTGTGATAAGCCTTTTCTACCTGGAAATCATGTCTTTCAGTTCTGGGAAATTTTCTTGAATTATTTAGTTGAAGATTCTTTTCCATTCAGCATCTTTGTTTTCTTTTTCTGGAACCCCTATTATTAAGATGTTAAACCTGCATGACTTGTCCTCTATTTTTCTCTCCTACTGTCCACCTCTGTCCTTTTCGCTTTGCCTTCTGTGTGTTTTCTCCAACTTTATCATTCCTCCTATTGAGTTTTCCATCTCTGCCATAATGTTTTTGATTTTCAAAATTCCTATTTGGTTCTTTGAATAATTTTTTTAATGGCATTATTTTCTGATTTGATGGATGCAACATTATCTCTTTTTCTTTTGAAAATACTGATAATAGTTTTTTTTTTTTGTCTTTTTCCGTGTCCGGCAACGGATCGCAACCCTCAGTGTTGCCCCCGTACCGGACCGGGACCAGCAACGAGATCGCAGCCCTCGGTGTTGCTCCCGCGCCTTGCTCAGCCAGTGAGCGGGAACTGGTCTGTATGTGGGATCCAAACCCTCGGCGGGAGCGCCGCTGCGCTTCCCAAGCGGCGCACTATAGCAGTGCGCCACCGGGCCGGCCCAGATAATAGTTTTTTAAATGTATTTTTTGATGTCTTTTCCATCCATGGTCTGTTCTTCCTTTAAAGTTTTTTTTTCCCCCCCTGCTTGTTTTGGTCCTCATCTTTTATGTGAGAATCTTTTAAATAACTCTATAAAATGTATACAATTTATATTTTAAACAACTTTTTTGCAGTATAGTTGATATATGAAGAACTGCACATATTCAATGTGTACAACTTGATGAGTTTGGACACATGCAAATACTTGTGATACCATCATCACAATCAAGGTAATAGGCATATCACAAACCTCCCAAAGTTTTTTGTGTCCCTTTGGGTTTGTATGTGTGTGCTGTGTGTTTGTGTGTTTGTGCTAAGAACACTTAACATAATATCTTTCCTCTTAATAAATTTTGAAGTTCACAATATCATATTGTTAACTATAAGCACTACATTGTACAGAAGATCTCTAGAATTTATGCACCTAGTGTAATGGAAACTTTATACCCATTAAACAACAGCTCCTTGTCACTCACCTCCTCCCTATCCCTGGCAACCACTATTATAATCTCTTTTTCTGTGAGTTTGACTTTTATAGATACATCATATAAGTGGAATCATGAAGTATTTGTCTTTCTGTGGCTGGCTTGTTTTACTTAGTGTAAGTCTTTTAGATTCATCCGTGTTGTCCCAAATGACATAATTTCCTTCTTTTTAAAGATTAAATATTATTTCATTGTATCTATCCATTCATCTCTCAAAGGACATTTGGATTGTTTCCATATATTGGCTATTGTGAATGACGCTACAATGAGTGTGAGTGCAGATATCTGTTGACACACTGATTTTAATTCTTTTTTGATATTTACCCAGAAGTGGGGTTGCTGGATCATATGGTAATTCTATTTTTAATTTTTTTAGGAAATACCATACTGTTTTCCATAGCTGCTGAACCATTTTATATTTCCTCCAACAGTGTACAAGGGTTTCAATTTCTTCACTTCTTCAGCAAAACAACCTTTTATAAAATAATATCCACCCTAAAAGGTGTGAGGTGATATCTTACTGTAGTCTTGATTTGCATTTCTCTGATAATTAATGATGTTGAGCATCTTTTACCTACCTTTTGACCATTTGTATGTCTCCTTTGGAGAAACATCCGTTCAAGTCTTTTGCCCACTTAAAAAAGCAGATAATTTTGGTTTTTTAGCTATTGAGTTGTAGGAATTCATCATATATTTTGGAAATTAATCCCTTCTCAGATACATGGTTTGCAAATATTTTTTCCCACTCTGTACATTGCCTATTCATTCTCTTTCCTTTGCTGTGCAGAAGTTTTTAGTTTTATAAGTTATAGTCCCACTTGTCTATTTTTGCTTTTTTTGCCTGTGCTTTTGGTGTCATGTCCAAGAAATCTTTGCCAAGACCCATGTCAAGAAACTTTTCCCCTATGTTTTCTTCTAGGAGTTTTACAGTTGCAGGTCTTACGTTTAAGTCTTTAATTAAATTTGGTTGATTTTATGTATAGTGTAAGGTACAGGTCCAATTTTATTATTATTTTTTGCGTGTGTTTAGCCAGTTTTACAAACACCATTTGCTGAAGAGACTTTCCTTTCCCCATTGTGTATTCTTGGCCCCCTCATCAAAGATCAATTGACCATATACGTGTGGGTTTATTTCTGGGATCTCTATTCTGTTCCATTGATCTGTATATGAAAATCTTTCTTTAGCTGTTTGGCATTAGTAGTTTGTTCCTGATTAAAAGGGTAATCTAAAAGGTTGTTTGGGAGCTCTAAGTGTGGGATTGGGCCTTGTTGTTTGTATTATCTTGGGTTTCCCCAAAAGAAGAGCCCAAAACAAAGAGTTCCACGGAGGTAGTTCACTTGGGGATTCATTCAAGTGATTCAAGGAAGCAGAAAGGAGGGATCATAAGAATAAGAAAGGACAGAGAGAAAGCCAATACAATGATATGTTACCAAGTTGGCCATCACTATAGGTGACTAGTGTTCCATTCCAAGGGGAAATTCTGAGTCTTATAAAATGTGTCTCAGAACTGTTTACTCAGGATGAAAGAGGGAAGCATTTATCCTCAAAGATGGCCCCAGAGATGGTAATTTCTCTGAATTTCTGGGTTACACATGCTAAATGATGATGCTAAGTGGTTCTGCAGACCCACACAAATGTCAGAAAAGATTTAGGACAGAAAGCAAGATTCAGGGCTGAGGTGAGACTTGGCTTGCTCTTGTAAAGCTGTATGGAACTTGATGGGAAGGTGGCTGTGGGTGGAGTAAGAGGTGAGAGTCAGAGGATTAGAAACAGTGCACAAAAGGTGTCTGATACATTGATCCTGAGCTTCACTGAAGGGTGACTTTGTTGAACCACTTGTTGGGAGAGCCTCCAGTGTCAGACTCTCTGGGTTTTTTCTCTGAGGTCAATTAGGTTCTTCAGAAAAGAGTCTCCTACCCGGAGAGTGAAGGTCACTTTGCCAGCAATCTGAGAGCCAAATGAGGCCATATGGTTGGAGTCTCTATATTCATAGTGTGTCTGACCTCTGGATCCCCCTATTTCTAGGGTGGTATCTATGCCCTCAATGGCCTGGATTCCTCCAGATCAGAGACTCTGTGGAAGATAAACCTCCAGTCTTCTGCTGGAATCAGACAGGGGATCTAGGGTTATCACTGTTTCTCAAATTCCTTTCATTCAGTTCTCCTTATTTTAGCCTTCTACTCCATTCTCAGTCCCAGTGGTCCCTGTTCTGGCAGTTTCTGAACCTTTTGAGGTTTCTCCAGTGTAAGTTGGGCTGGATCTCAGCTCTCTCAGGTCTGCTAAATCAATTACCACTCATCCATCTATTTTCCATCTTCTAAAATTGTGTTACTCTTTTCTCCTCTCCTGTTCCTTCCTTAAGATTTTGTGACTTTAAAAAGAAAAAGAAAGAAAGAAAGAAAAGGGAAAGAAAATCTGTTTAGCACAGTTTGGGGATGGAGCAAAATCAATTGCATGCAAACTACCTGCCATCTTAGCCTGGAATCCACCCACGAAATACCCCTAACTGCCTGCTTTGTGTCCTTCCTGCCTCAACTTAAATGTTGCCTCCTCAGAATAGCCTTCCTTGACCACTCAATTGAAATTAGGTCCCCATCATCATGGCACTTACCACTACCTGGTATTTTCTTACGTATTTAAGGCCTTCTCCCCTTCTAGAATGTAAACTCCATGAGAACAGATACCCACACTCTCTGTCCATGACATATCCTCAGCTCCTAAAACAGTACCTGGCATATGGAGGAAGCTCAGTAACTGTGTTTGGAAAGAACATTTTGCATATCAAGTGAGCTTCAATCTTTAGCATATCAAATGTGATGTACTCTGGGCAAGAGAAATAAAGATGCATGAGAAAGGAGCAGGGGGTATACAGAAAATAGATGGAGTCTGCGTGCGAGTCTTGCAGAGTGCGAGGAGCAAGAGAAGCTGTAAAGAGCAGGAGCAGAAAGGCAGGAATCTGGAAAAGCCTGTACTTGAAAATCCTGTCCTTGACTTGAGTCAAGGTCATCTTGGTTTTCTGCTGAGCCTCCACTATGAGCTGGGCTGACAATCTAAAGGAGACATCCCAGAGCCAAGGGGGACATGGAGGACAAAAGCAGGGAGAAAAGCAGACCCTGCTGGCATCTCTGCCTCTTTAATTGCTACCAGAGGAGAGGAGGGCAAAAGGGGTAAAATAAACCTGTGAAGCTTCAGGGAAGCAGAGAGGACAGTGGGAGTCCCTGTTCTGCAGTGGAGTTGTGTGAAGTAGTATTACCTTTGGAATGAAAGCTGCTGCCTCCCACTTCACATCCCAGGAATCCGTATCATCAACCAGGGACACTTCAGGTGACATTCACATCCCTGGAGGTACTGAGTTTTGTACGAACTTTATTTCATTAAAAAAAAATTATAGGTGTTTTTTGTAACAAATTCAGACAACATAGACCCTTATAAAGTAACAAAACAAAACAAAAAAAGGCAAAGCAGAAAAGTGACCTTCCTTTCCAATTGTGTCAATTTTAAGTTTAGTTACTTTTTTCTTTCTTTCTTTCTTTTTTAATTAAAAAAGGTAATATATTCATACGATTCAAAATTCAAAAGTCACGAAAAGGTATAGAATAAAAAGGGCAATTTCCACTCTATTCTCCAACTACCTCTGAGGTCTTCTGCTCTGAGGTGACCATAAACAGGTCCTTGTACAGGTTCTTCAGAAATATTCTCTGCTTCTCCAGGTTTTTTTGTGGACACAATTAAATAGGAACAGAACTACTCAGGGCACAGGCACAGGCCTCTCTTCTAAACAAGCCAAGGCTAGGGGCTTGGCTCTTAATTTTCTTTCATAAAGAAACATCCGTAGTATTGGGAGCCAGTTTGACTTGGGGAGGGAGGGATCTGCTTTTAGTTCTTTAGCAGATCACTTAGCGTGAACGGGAACACTGGAGGGGGTAGGATGTGGTTTGCCAGGTGTCAGGTGCTTTTAATTTAGGACACGCTTTAAGAATGGGTAGGGGTGGACAGGGGTGATCTTTTTTCTCCCCAACATAAGAGTCATGGCTGACATGCCATAACAAAAAACACATTAGCAAGAAAAGAGCATATCAAATTTATTGGATCAGAGTTTTATGTGATATGGGAGCCTTCAGAATGAAGACCCAAAGATACAGGGAAAACTGTCCATTTTCATACTTCGGTTCTATGAGGCAGGGACCGGCGTGTAGAAATGTGATAAGACAAAAAGGATATTATCTAATGTTAATAGACTGAGTGGGGAAACTCAGCAAGCCCTATTTGTCCAGATTCTTCTTGGCTTCTCTGTGCAGCACTCCTTCCTCCCAGACATGGGGCAGGGCCCCTTTGGAATGAGGGTCTTAATTTCTTTATGGCCAGCTGTTACACAGAAAGATGGGGGGAAAGGTTAGAGTAATATATTTAGGCTTTATGGCTGGCTTTGGGGAAAAAGGGACAGAAAGTAAGATTTAGGGCTGAAGTGGAGTTTCTGGGACCTCGAGGAAGAGGAATGCTAGTTTCTATGGCTTGCCTGGGGGTGAGGGGATGAGGGGTGAGAAACAGGAGGGCAGGAGTAGGTCAGAGAGAGACTGTGCTTTTGAGACTGCTTCTGAGGCCTTCACTTTGGGATACCGTTTTCTGAGCCCCAACAGAGGGATGGCTAAAGATGGTAAAAAGAAATCATAGCTACTATCATTTGTGATAGTGAACTGAGTTTCAATGTTGCAAATAAGGGCCTTCTCTGAAGAAGACATTGTGTGGGATGTAAACTTGAGAGAAGAAAGTTGTTCTATGTGAGTCGCCCAAGGTATATCTTCATAAAAGGGGAGTCATTCCACAGCTGAATTACAGGTGTTTGTTGTAACAAATTCAGACAACACAGACCTAATTGAATTACAGAGGTCCATAATCAAAGAGGGAGCAAAACAAGAAAGTTAGAAGGCTCCCAGGTGGCCTGCCAGGAGATTGACAGCTATGGTTGGGGCCCAGGTTTGGGAATTAAATTAGACTGGGTCTGATATTTCCCAAATGGAAGAACGCCCGATTCTGAAGGTGGAACATCTCAATGAAGCAGAGGGAGGAGTTGCTGACATATCAGGAAGATCCACATAACAGAAGATCCGAATGAACTCATTCAGTAAAGGGAGAGTCTTTGAAAGGAAATTGGGAGAGGCCAAAGGGTATGGATCTGGAACCAGATTATCTGTGCTCAATCCTGGCTCCAATACTTGTTAGCAAAGTGAACCTGAGCACGTTAAAAACCTTGTGCCTCAGTTTCCTAATGGGGATAATACACAGAGACAATAACTGTCTCACATTGGAATGTTGTGTGATCAATTGAGTTAATCCACAATGAGGGTTTAGAACAATGCCTGGCACCTGGTCAGCTAACTCAATGCTTTTCAGCCATTACTGTCTTCATAAAGGCCTGTTTTGCTGGCACAGAAGTACTTGGTGATGAATCTGGAAAGACAGAATCATGGACGGTTTTCAGGCAGTGGTAGGAGAGGAAAAAGGGAAGGAAAAGGGAGTGGACAACGGCCAGAAAGAACACACCAGGAAGAAGGAGAGAAAAGGGTCAGGGTGGTGTCATTTCAGAGAAAACAGCCTTGTTGCAGGTCCACAGTGTTCAAACTACTTTGTGTAAGGGAACATTTCTTGGAAATTAAATGAAGAACATTTAAGAAGAAGCATTTTTTGTGTGTGTTCATTTACAGCTTGAAGTATATTGCCAAAGAGGGTGGCCAAGTTGCATAGAACCCAAGATCTATAAAAAGTCAGGAGACTTGGGATCTAGTCCTAGCTCTGTCCTAGGTGGCTGTGGCATACTGAGCAAAGCCAATTAAAAACTGTGTCATTTTTAAAAGAAGGGGCCAGAACTAGTTCCTAAGCTCTATGTGTAAGTAACATTCTCTGGCTAACCCAAGGACAGGGTCTCAAGAGAACGTAAGGAGTTGTTCCCCTCACCCCCAAGTCCTCTCCCCTCAAAAAAATCTTTTAAAACTAAGAGCATCTGGTGTTCTTTTCCCTTTCCCAAGGCCCCTTGCCAAAAGGGGCAACATTTCCAAATGCTGGCCTTCTTTTTCTTTTCCCATCCGTTTCAGACAAGTTTAGTTTTTCATTTTTTCCTGTGGCTTGCCTACAGTTGCTTCCAGGATGAAGTAGGAAGAAGTAATGAAGAAAAGTGAGATTTGTTGAGAGGAAATGAGCTTCTTTTACCTGATTCTCTTGTAGAAGGTTGGGCAGCTAGACTGTGATTGTTCAGGTTCAAATTACCACTTTAACAAACACACCCTAGATGGTGAAATCCAGTCAACCAATATTGTGAGAGACTTATGCGTTAAGGCTACAGGACCCTGGACATACTAATAGGCTGTCGCACGTAAATAGGCAGTAGGCAGCTTACAAACCCCCAAATAAATGGCATTTCAATTTGGACACTGGGCTAGGGGATGTGCTGGTTGTAAAATCACTGGTCCTGACTCTTTGTCCCTGAAAGAAGGCCTGGGTGCTTAGAAAAAAATATCTTGAGGATATGGCTGCTTGCCCAAAGGCCATGGACCTGCATCTTATTTGCTCATCATCCTGTCAGTCATCTTTTTTTTTCTTTTCCTTTTTAAAAGAAGACAAAATCTGAACTCAGAAACATCGAAGTCTAAGCTTTTTGCAGAGGCTAAGCCATCACCTGTAGACCTCCATACTAAATATTCTGCTCTTGCCTAGTCTGCGCCTGGAACCCTCCGGCTAGCCCGGAGGGGTCCGCACTGCAGGGCAAAAAACATCGTCTCGGGTCCAAACCCAAAGCTTCCATCACCAGCCAATTGCGGCCCGGGACTTCCCAAGACAACCAGAAACGCCTACGAGCGTTAAGTGACACTAAGGCCAACCTATCGGCACAAAGGCAGAGGAAGGGGTGGGGTCAAAACTAGCCAGTAGGGTGGAAATAGTTGTTGTTGGGCGGGAGAAAGACGCTAGCGAGTGTGAGTGAGGCCGCTCCCGGGGAGGGA
>NW_007747628.1:0-12305 GCF_000696425.1 Galeopterus variegatus
CGCATAAATAAATAAATATAAATAAATAAATAAATAAATAAATAAATAAATAATAATGTAAATAACTATAATGCCGTTTTAAGCCCACAACAGCCTTAGCAGTAATTCCTCAATATCATAAAATACCATTATTGCACCTAGAATAGTTTAGCTCAGTTTGCTTATCTCTAAATGGTGCATAAAAGTCAACATTTTTGTGAAATGAATGAGGAAGATCTATAGAAGATTTTATTTGTAATAAAAGATTAGATCTTTCCTAATGCCATTAAGAAATGCCATTCTCTGTGGGAACTATCTGTACTTTCTGCGCAATTTCTCTGTAAACCTAAACTCCTATAAAAATAAAGTGTATTACTTAGGGAAAAAAAGAAGGAAAAAAAAAGAAATACCCATTATCTCAAAATCTGAAATAAATGAAAATCTGTTTGTTTAGGGTTTTTTTTTTTAATGACTTATAAAGTTTATTTTTCTCATCTTAGAACTTCAGAGCTAGGCAGGTTCGTAGAAATAATATAATCTAGTTTGCAAACTTTTAAAAACTATAACCTGTGGTAAGAAAACTAGAGTTTCACTAATGGTTCTTGGCCCACAATTTGAAAAATATTGTTCTAATCCAATTGCTTCATTATGTAGATGAGGAAACAGCTTTAGAGAAGAACATGTCATGCTCAAGGTGACCCAGAGAATTCATGTGAGAATGGGGACTGAAACTTCTAACTTTCAGTTAGTGGGGGGCTAGGGATCAGACAGCCCAGATTCAAGTCCTGGCTCTGCACTCATGGGCTTAAGCAAGTTATTTTTGTCTCTTTCTTGATTTACAAAATGAGGACAATTATATCATCTGCCTCAAAGCATTAGGATGATTAAATAAAATGGGTAAACTCCTGAGCACCATGACTGGCATGTATTTGTTTTTATAAATTATTATTGTATGTTCATTATAACAGAAAGGTACCAGAATACTTGTAAAGTCCATTGGCTTTTACCAAGAAAACCGCAAGAGAAACAAATCTCGACTATTTGGATTGAAACATCTTACTCTATTATACTTACTCTTCAAACCCTAAAACACAGAATAGTTATACTTTGTTTTGAGAATTTTGTTATGTGCTTGGAACAATTCTTGAGATTTAAGACCAAAAATTCATCAGGATTAAGAATAAATGTTACTTCCCTGGTATATTTTGAAAAATGGTAATATAATTGCTTGTATTTTTCTTCTAGGAAAATATTTAGGATTAACTTTAATTGGGGATCTTTGTGGGTGATCTTCCCTAAACACATGATAAAAATTAGTACCTATAATATAAGAAGTCAAATTATAGAGTGAGACTATGAAATTGAATGCAACCACAAGAAATAAGAAACAAGCCACAATATGTGGACATATTAAACTTCTCCTGGTAGAATAGACCATATTCTTGAAGTGAAATTAGGAGGAAGGAAAGGTGTTTGAAAATAGCCTTAACCCAAGAGAAAGAGATGAATAGGGGGCACAGTAGTGATATTTAATGGAAAAATTATTCTAGAGGCTTACATATTCTCTTGTTCCTTATGATATAGATGCCTTACTAGAGGAACTAGAACGCTCCACCCTCCAGGACAGTGGTGAATATTCCAACCCAGCTCCTCTTTTCCTGGATCAGCATTCCGGAAAGGAGAGTAACCTTGCTGAGACTTCAAAGATCCTGTCCGTTCAGGATAATGTAAGTCCCTTGCCAGTAACTTTTCATTTATTGTAATATCTTGAATATAGATGTTTGAGTGCATTTCTAAAAATGAATTGTACCAAACATAAAATGATACAAAAAGAGAATCACATATCCAAAAGAGGGAAAAAATAATCCCTCGATGTTAAAGATGATTGTTTTTGAAGACAGGAGAATTGAGAAAATCATTACAGAAGACTAAACCTTTGAGAACTAATATTTTTCTAATAAGGGCATGATAACAGGCAGAGTGTTGCCCACTTCACTTGGGATATTCCAATTTTACTGTCTGGGCATCAGAGATGCATGTTGCAGTTGGACTGGAATGGAACTCAGTAAGGCCAGAGATCACTTCCGGGAAAGCCAAATGGCAGCTCAGAAAGGTTTTCTCAGGGTGACTTTTCAGGGTCACTACTTTTCTGGTCTTATTTTCTGCTGAGTAGATTAGGAAATTCAATTATTACTGTTCCCAGAGATGATGACAATGTAGAAAACCAAATCAAGCTAACTAAACTCACAAGAGATGATGTATAAGAAAAACCCAGAAGTCCAATTTATTAATTTGTGGTTACACTTCAAACTGTCAGGTAGAACAGATATTACTATTTGCTAATATATTTATTATCTTCCTATGGATAAATCTATGTGAACCTACATTATAATTAGAAGGTTGCTTGCTGGGAATGTAATTAGTATAAGAAGAATTAAGTAGATGCCCTTTGTATCTGTCGTTTTTGTACTGTGACATTCTGATTCATCCTTGTACACTCTACGGAATAAACAGTAGCAAAGACCTGAAATTTGAGCTGGTGGGTAGTTTCCCTCCCTAAATGTTTTTCCTTCCAGACACATACACGCAGTTTTAAGGATACTCATTTATCTCTCTACTAGAGAGCTATCATCTTTGTTCTCACTGTAAGATTATAGTCATAGGCTCCTGTGTCCCCAGGCAATCAGTTCTCAACATAGCAGCAGGGTGATCCTTTAAAACTTAAGTCAGACCATGTCATTCTTCTACTCAAAACTCCTCAATGACTTTCCATCTCATTTGGAGTAAAAGCCACATTCTTTATGCTGACCTTTGTCGGGTAACCATATGTCCTGGTTTACCTAGAAGAGGCCTGAGTTTATGCTTGTTTTTCTGACATCCTATTGACTTTACATTTTACTCCAGATTTTCAATTATTTTTTTGAAGTTTTATTATTAGCATTTGTGTTAAAGTAAGCCAGCGTGGCTTAACAGACCTCTCCTTGGCCCTTCTGGCGTCTTCCGTGGTCTCATCTGGCAGTACATAAGACAAATATGCAATGAACAGAGCTCTCACTTACTATAACTAAATACAAAAGATGACTAATGACAACTCATCTCTTTTCCTGATCCTGTTCAGACAAAACCTAACTAGGAGCAGCCTTTCTAGGATAATATGTGGGGTGCTGGCTGTTCAAACTAAGAGCTCAAGCACGAGCGGTCAGAGACAGCTATCTCCTCTGGTCTTTCGTGGTGTCAGGAAAATTGTTGAGGCTTTTTTCCCTTCTGGCCACTTGGTGTACCACCACTCATGGCCTGCCATGGTCCATGTGGTAGCCTGTGAGATGCATAGAGACTCCTCAGGGTCAGTAAGAAATATGAGAACTTGTGGCTTAATGTCAAACAAATTATGTTTAGGAAATGCAGGCTAAGCATTCTTGCCATAGAGTATAGTGTAATCTGAATGTTCTTGTTCAAGCACTTTTGCTTTTATTTGTATGTGTAAAGCTCTAACCACTTGTTTTATTATTTGGTAATACTTTTTAATTTTACAATAAACCCTTTCAGCAGTTAGCTCAAACCAAAACCAAACCTAAAAGTGCATGTTAATTTTGAAGAAGCATTGTCATCTTCTTCAAAAGTTAATAAAATAATGTGCCTGAAGATGACAATTCAGCATGTGCCTGAAGATGACAATTCAGCATGTCATTGTGAAGCTCACCTTTTCATTTGTGTAGAATGATTTTTCTAAATTAAAGTTGCTCATTTTCAATTCCAAGTTTTCTTGTGCCTGCAAGTGAAGTGAACTGGTGATGATTAATGAGTTGATTCTTTTTGCAAACCATCAAATCATGTCAGTTTTATTTCAGTGTTATCAAAGCCCTCAATTGGAAAATTTACTTCCAAAATTTCATTTTTTTTAATCTAATGCAAAGGATCAAAATAAAACATTTGGAAGTTCATTCTTTGGTCAAAAAAATGAAATATCTGACATTGTTAATGCCATTGTAAATTTAACTTAAAAGCTCAGTAGTGAAGATAAAATGTATTTTGTGGTGAGAATATGAATATAAATGTTGGTGGAGCATAGCATTGTGGTAAAAACAATGTTCTTACCAATTTCAAAACCTATGGAGCAGAAATGTACTTGGAATTGGTTGTGATGTGCACAAAATTTGTGACTGCATCCAAACAAGCTGTAGTATTCTACCAATCAAATTAGAAACTGTAATTGTCAAAATTATAAATACTATATATATATATACAGAGAGTATATAAGTAACTGATCTGCAAAACTTTTGTGACAGAAGATGATATCAAAAACAGTAGTCTCCCTTTATCCATGGTTTCACTTTTCATGGTTTCAGTTACCTGTGGTCAACTGCAGTCTGAAACTATGAAATGAAAAATTCCAGAAAAAAAACAATTCATAAGTTTTCAATTGCATGCTGTTCTGAGTGGCATGATGAAATCTCACACCATCCTGCTTTGTGCTACCTTGGACGTGAATCATTCCATTATCCAGTGTATCCACACTGTGCATGCTACCCACCTGTTAGTCACTTAGTAGCCTTCTCAGTTATCAGATTGACTATCATGGTCACATAACCCTTATTTTAACTTAATGACCCCAAAGGACAAGAGTAGTGATGTTGTCATAATTGTTTTACTTTATTGCTAGTTATTGTTAATCTCTTACTGAGTCTAATTTATAAATTAAATTTATTCATAGGTATGTATGTGTAGGAAAAAACAGTATAATACAAAGAAAGATTTCAGCATGGCTGTATGTATTTTCTCTCTGTGTTGCCTATCATTAATTGAATTTTGAAAATTCCTGGGCTTCCCAAAAACCACTTTGTAAAGCAACCCACATTTAGGTTGCATTATGTGCAAAATCAGTTGGAAATCTTTAATCAAATTATTAAATGAATGTAGCATGAAAAATTCAGCTTTTGAAGCTTTTAGCAAGTTACAATTATGTAAAATAAAGCTTGCAAAAAGGAAGAAGCTCAAATTTCTCCCTACAAAAGCTGGAGAGAAATTGAACAAATCAAAATATGAGAGCCCATACGATTAAATTACCTAACTTGAAAATCGTGCTTTGGAAAATCTTGACTTTGATGGATTTTGACTCCTAATTTTAATTGGATAAATTTATATTCTCCACCAGAATGTAATGAAATTATGTAAGTCTGTGATTTGCAGTGTCTATACTTGGTGAAATGTTAAAAAGAATCAAAAATAGAGACAAGTTGTAAATTTTGTCTTGTAATATTATTAAAGAAAGGTGCTCTGCATGGAGGCAAAAAGACAGTATCTGTGAAAATATTGGCCTGAAATATTTACACATTTTAATATAAAAAATAAAATTGAGAATATCTTCCATTTAGCAGAATTTTCTCTGAAATTATAGGTTCATTGGTAGCTATAGAGGGAGTATTTTCTCAGTTAAAAATGATACATATAGTTGTCTACAGAGAAGCATCAATTAAAAGCATCAGCAATTCAATTCTATGAAAATAATACCACCATATTGAAAAAAACCCACATTTTTCAGAAAAATTTCCATATCACAATGTTAGAGACAGCAATGGCTAAGTAACCAATTAAAGTACGTGAATATATATCAAGAATAATTATTTACTTGTGCTATTGTTAAATGTTCAAATAATCATAGAGGTTTTTAAATTATTTGTTTTAATGTTCATAGTTATGTGTCATTTAAAAATATTATAGAAATTTTTATTTTGAAAATAAATTTTGAATAGAATTACTTTATACGTCCATCAGTTTAATAAAACCAAATTTTGGCCAATAAATACATATTTCAATAACTACATAATATGAATTATTTTTAGAATCCCCTTTCATTCTGAAAAGTGTCCCAGTTTGAACAGTAAATTATATGGTCACCCTATCTGCATGATCTGGCTCCTTTGACTCTCTGCCCCTGTCTCCCTGGTTCACTCTGCTCAGGCCGCACTGGCCTCCTTGTTGTTCCACAGATGCTCCTGGGTGTTTTCCCTGCTGTTCCTTCTCCTGAATTGTGTCACCCCAGATATCTGCTTACTTTCTTCACCTCCTGTAAGTCAGGCGTCCTCTTCTGAGTGAGTCCTTTCCCAATCAATATGTCTATAATTGCCATTTCTCCTTTACATCCCACCTTCCACCTCTTGCTGAATTTTACATATTAATTTGTTTATTATCTTTTTCTCACCCCCAGAATGTAAGCTCCAGGGTAGACACATTTTATTGATTGTTTTGTTTTGTTTTCTGACCACTACACCCCAGGCCCTGGCATATGACAGGCACTCAATAAAATTTGTTCAATAAATACATGAGTTACTGACCAATCACCCTTTAGATTCACACTTATTTCTTTTCCTGTGTCAAGTTTAACTGTGTTATAATCTCCCCCCAGGTAGGGTCCTGTCTAGTTAAAGGGGCTTTGCTCTGACCCATTTTGTTTGCTTTATGGTTTAGGTTTTTTGTTTTTTTGTTTTTTTTTGTTTGTTTTGTTTTTTTTGCAGCTGGCTGGTAAGTGGTTCCAAACCTTTGACCTTGGTGTTACCAACACCACGCTCTCCCAAGTGAACTAACCAGCCAGCCTGCTTTATGGTTTCTATCTGAGGATGTTCTGCTTCTCCTTTTCAGTGCTTTCTAGGCAGGGAGGGGCTGCAAGTATTTGTTCACATGCCGACTGCTCTGCTTAGAATTTGGCCATTCTCTGCGGGATGGCTGATAGTACCTCTGTCTTATGAAAGGATATCTCACAGATATGCTAGTTATCAGTCTCTTCTAGAAGCTAAAAGCATCCTCTATCTTTAGGTGTTGATAAGCATCAACATTCTAATAACAGAAATTCATTTTTTGTTCTTCTCCATCACTCACATGTCTTAGGTGCAGCTCGTGTATACTACCAATATCCAGGAGCCCAATGTCTACAGGTATTTTTTTTATTACATATATTTAAAAATGAAAGTTACTAGGTAATTGTTATCAATCTTTGTGTAGTAATTTACTTTGCAAGTGTTTGTTATTAGAACTTCTACACTCTCCTCCTTTTTCCAGTCTTTGAGCAGAGCTTGTGCTAAGCTGTCTTGGCAACTTCTCACAGTGCCTGGCTTCCACTATTTCCTTTACCACCTGAAAATAGTCTCAGAAAGGCCACAGATGTTTTGGCACAGCTGTTCCAGACATCATGCTCCAGGTCACCAGACAGAAAACACACCTGAAGAAACTTACGTGAGATTTCAAAACATCAAAGCTAGGATCGGTGTAAATTAAGATGGTGGGTCTCTAATGAGTATATACTTCTTTCCATATTTGCTCAAAATTTATTTATTGGGTGGAGGCATTTTCTTTTAATAAAAGTTACATATTGAGACAGATTCACTCACTAAATAATTTCTTCTAGCCAGAGCAGAATTGACAGTCTGAAAAAATAAAAAGGTCACTTTTCTTGTTCTCTCTTCAGTTATAGCTTGCAATTTTTAACATCATACATCTTTCTGGGAAACAAACTAACAGGCTTAAAGTACAGACAGTAAAGACTCCTCCTGGTGAAGAGTAGTACACCGCACCTTATTTGGTTTCAGAATTGCAACCAGTAGTGACACAGATGAGACAACAACAGGGGAAGGACTGTGCTACAAGAAGTTTTTTTAAAACTTCCCACTTGAGGGCTCTTGCTACTGTGGTGGAAGTGAGGCCAATTTATTAATACAAATTGCCAGTTCCAAGAAGTTGCAGGATGAACATTCCTCCTAGTCCTCTTGCTCTCCATGCCGCCACCAGCCCCCACTGCACTGATTAAAAGAATCAAAACAAAGCAAAACAACAACAACAAAACAGAACCTGGTAAACAATAGGTTCTCAGTAAATATTTGTTTTTTGGTTTTTGTTTTTTTTTTTCCTTTTTTTGTGTCCGGCAACGGATCGCAACCCTCAGTGTCGTGCCCGTACCGGACCGGGACCGGCAACGGGATCACAACCCTCGGTGTTGTGTCCGCACCTCGCTCAGCCAGTGAGCGGGAACCTGTCTGTATGTGGGATCCGAACCATCGGTGGGAGCGCCGCCGCACTCCCAAGCGGCGCACTGTAGCAGTGCGCCACCGGGCCGGCCCAAATATTTGTTTTTTTAAATCTAGGAAACCAAGTCTTCAGTAGAAATACAAGTGAACACAAGAACATATAACATGAAAACTGGACCAACCAACAGCCATTTTCTGGTGTATCTGGCATTGTGGTCAATAGATAACACACTGATACTAACTTACTGACACTCCCTTCCCTGCACATAGTATGGGTCTCTGGCCTATTTCCAATCACTTCCCCCACTCTTGTCTTACTATGCATCCCAGGGGAGCTGACCCTTGCACAGGATCCAGGGTTAGTTGACTCTCATTAGCTTCAACCAATGGGAGGCGTTGTGGAGAGACTGGAGGGAAAAAGTACAGAAATCCAGGGCATTCCCCACCCTCTAGTCACTCTTTTTCCACAGGTCTCTGTCAGCAGTTGTCTTTCTTTTATGGCTTTAGCTGAAGCATGACAGGTTTGCTTTGGTTCCAGCTTCTGCCCATTGACCTGGGCCCCTGGACTTTGGTAACTTTGCCTCTTTGTCCCTTTAGCTTAAGTGTTGTAATGGCTTCTTGCCACAGCTAATCTCTGGGTTACCTCAATGTCTTCCGTTTTGATTCTTAGCTCTGCCGTCACCTGTGTAATCAAGTTTCTGGATTAAATTCTTCCTGCTTACTCACAGTGGTTTGTGTTTTCCTGACTGGACTTTGACTGATATTCTTCCCATTACTGAAAGATTCTTGCTGTGTAGGCCTATGTGGAGAATGATATAAAATCCAGGAGACCTAGTAAATATGTAATAGACTGATACTAATCCCCGAGGCTGGCATAACTCAGAGCTGGCAAGGCTAGCGTGTTCAGATAGAATATTAGACTCAGAAGTTATATTCCTGCATTCTGTTTCCACCACTTGCTCTGACTTGCTTAAATGAACTGAACATTGCTTTCAATATACGTTGAAGGTATATTCAATTATGGCTGTGAATATAGCTGTGAAATAATATTTCTAATATAGTTATATATCAATAGCAATATGAGTGGTACTTTAGAAGTGTGTCTTTTACATGAACAAAAATAATTTTGATAATAATAGGGAGGGACACTTTATAAAAATAGAACAGAAATAAATGGGGGGTGGAAATCCAGCACAAAAAAGCCTCTTACTTAAGAAATCTGGATTCTTTTAAATGCATCTCTTGTGATTTGTATTATATAGAAATCTCTGAGTAAAGAAGTCAGTTGTTGCTGCTGACTTAGCAAAGCACCTTTACTATCTTCAGAAGGTCAGGGGACAAATCAAAAGACCTCTGATTTGAGGTTCCTCTGTTTTGGGGAACATTTCCTTCAGCAGACACTTTACTTTGAAATCATCAACTGTTAAAGGTCTCTTGTTTCTTATTTTTAGGTTTTTAGTAATATAGAGGCCCTGATAAGAAACTACATTTATTCTGTGCTTGGGCACAGAGCAGCACCTAACATGTGTGAAGTGGTATCTCATAGTGGTTTTCATTTGCATTTGTTTCCCTGATGACTAATAATGTTGAGGACTGGATAGTTAGCTGAGTTGCTTAGAGCATGGTGCTGATACTATCAAAATCCAGGGTTCAATCTCTGTACTGACCAGCTGCCAAAATAAAAAACTTGAGCACCTTTTCATATACCTGTTGTCATTTTTTTGTCTTCTTTGGAGAAATATCTACTCAAGTTCTCAGCCCATTTTTTAATTGTGTATGTGGCTCTTCTTTTAGGTCTGCCAATCATTTTTCTTCATGGAAGTCTTACATATTTCTTGTTAGATTTATTCTTTGATATTGTATAATTTTTGTTAGTATTACGGACAGGTTTTCTTCCCCCCACTGGATTTTCAAATTACTTACTACTGTTTAATAGAAAAGATACTGTTTCATTTTATTCTTATATCTAGTCATTGTCCTTACCTTTTTTATTCATTCTAATAGTTGTTTGATCATTTATCTTGCATTTTCCAAGTAAATAATCATACCATCTATTTTAAAAGAAAGTAGGAGTGAGAGGGCTTTCCTCTTTTTCCAAATGTATAATTCTCTTGTTTTATTTTAAAATGTATTTGATAATGCATTCTAGAATAATGTTAAAGGCCAGCAATGATAGTAGGATCTGTGTCCTGCTCATCTCTTAATTAGAAATGTGTTTAGTATTTGATTATTAAATATGAGGCTTGCTATAGATTTCTTATAGATACATTTGATCAGGTTATAGAATTTTTCTTGTTTTCTCGATCTTCAACAACAGGAATGGTAGTTAAATTTGTTTTCCACTGCTTCTTCAGCACCTATCAATATGTTTCTAAAGCTTTTTTCTTATTTGTTAGTATAACAAATTATATTAATCCTTTTCCTAATTTTGAACCATTCTTGGATGACTGGTATAAACACTACCTAGCTATGATTTTTTAAAAAACACATTTCTGCTATTTTTATTTAAGCTTCTCTCTCTCTCTCTCTCACTCACACACACAGTATTCTCTCTTTGTCTGGTTTTAATATCAAGTTTCTGTGATATTTATAGAATGAATTGGGTAATTTTTCATGTTTTTCTATGTACTTGGAAATTTTATACAATGCTCCCCCAAAACTGTTACTTTTTGTTTATTTTCTCTTTCATTAATTTATGCTGTTTACTCCTTTTGTTTAATCATTTTAGGTTTTTCATTTTTACTCTTTTGACTTGAATGTTTTGTTTATTTCTGGTCTTTCTTATTTTTCAATATTGCACTTACATCTATTTATGTATTTTCCTTTCAATAACATTTTGCTTTCAATTCTGAGGTAGTTACGTGTGTTCTCATGGCTATTTCTAAATAGTTTGAAAATTCAGTTCAATTATTTTTACCCCAAGAGTAATTTAGAAGTGCTTTATTTTTTCTTAAGTGGATACTTTTTTATAATTAATCTGTACTTTTATTCACTGCAATCTAAGAATATGGTCTGTATAATTTATTTCTTAGAGTTTATCAAGCTTTATTTTATATCCTCATACACAGTTAATTTTACTAATGATTATGCTGATACTTAAATAGGATCTATATTAAGTTTGTTGGGTCCAAAGTTTTTATATTCATAATTTATTCACAATCATATGAATATGGAACCATCATATACATTATCCAAACTTTCTATACCAGGGCTTTGCAAACTTTTTTATGTACAGGGCTAGACAGTAAATATGTTAGGCTTTGTGGACCATGAGGTCTCTGTAGCAACTACCCAACTCTGCAGGAAAGCAGCTGTAAACAGGAGGTAAATGAATGTATATGGCCAGATTTGGCCCATAGACCGTAGTTTGCTGATACCTACTCTAGGTTCTTATTTATTTATTTATTTATTGCCTGATAAGAATACTATTGAGATTTTAAAAATTCAGATCTCTAGTTTTAAAGCTTTTTTCAGAGGCTGCTCTATACCTGGTAGTTGGGGGAGAATGGCCTGTCAGCTACATGTCCAGCACTTTCCTTTGTCCACTTGAGAACAATGATTATTTTTTGAGATGAACAGTGAGAAATAGAGGCAAAAGGCAGAGAGACCTTGTTTAGATTTTTAGACTAGTACCCATTTATTTATTTTTTTTATTTTAAAGAAATATTTATTTATTTAATTCGTTGAAAATAGAGGCAAAAGGCAGAGAGACCTTGTTCAGATTTTTAGTCTAGTACCCATTTATTTATTTTTTTTATTTTAAAGAAATATTTATTTATTTAATTCGTTGAAACATAATTGATTGTACATGTCTGTGGGGTACAGTGTTCAATATCAATAGCTGTGTGCAATATAGTACCCATTTTTTAAATACTCTGTCCCTGGCTTTAGAGTCACGTCTAAGGGGTTAATAGCTAAAATTGCATTTTCTGGCACTTTGTGTGTGGCTTAACATTTATTTGAGTTTCAATGTGTTAGTATGTTTTTTTTTCCCCTCTATAGTGAGATCCAAGAGCGAAAGGAATCCCCACCACCTCCTAAAACCTCAGCAGCCACTCAACTGGATGAGCTCATGGCTCATCTGAGTGAAATGCAGGCCAAGGTGAGTATAGTCATATGATAAAGCCTCCAGGGCCCACAGAGGCACCAGTTTGTCTTTGTGGAACTCAACTCTTCATTCTTCCCCTTAGGAATTCTTTTAATTGTCATTCATTTTTCCAGACTAAATTCATTCATTCATTCATTCATTTATTTTTATTGGTTATGAATATTCATGAGACACAAGGCTGATTGTCCCCCCTCTTGCCCTAG
>NW_007747629.1:0-1516 GCF_000696425.1 Galeopterus variegatus
GGTTTTGGTGATGGGACACAATAACTAACTACATTGTATATTAACAAAATAAAAATAAAAATTAAAAAAAAAAGAAAGAAAAAACGAATAAATAGCTAAATCAATATCATTCTACTTTAAAATCAGGCAACCTACTGAAATATAGACTTTTATTTCTGCGTTACTTTGAGAAACCATGTAGATCATGCCAATTGAGATGGATAAAGGACTTATTTGAGCAAAAAATAAAAAAATAAAAATAAAATAAAATGGGGAAGGGAGGTTTTTACATCCTCCAATCAGCTTAAAGGTTAGGAGAGCATGCATCCTGTCTCAGTGCCTAGCGCAGTGTTCAGGAGCCGGAAGCACGTATTTGGCCAATAAGGGCTAAGGCAAGGTTCCCGCAGACACTCCCACACTACTTCCTCCCGGTGCCCTCTTAGGCTTCCACGTTAATGGTGCCGCTTGTAATGTCACTTAAGATGGCGTTAGTTTTTTAAGGCCCGACACAGGGGCATGATTCTGAGGGCTTTAAAATAAGAAGAGGAAAATCTATCTTTCTCTCTCTTGCTCTCTCTGTCTGCTCTCTGCTCTTTCTGCTTCCACCGTCTTGCCATGTGAGACCCCTGTGTCACTGTCATCACCACCAGAAGGACTTTGGACTTTGGACTTTTTAATTGAAATAAGACTTTGGGGATGTAATGAATGTAATTATCTATGAGAAGGACGTGAACTTTGGGGATCGGGGCAGAATGCTGTAGATTGATTGAATTGCATCCCCCAAATTTCATATATTGGAAGCTTAATCCCCATTGCACTGTTGAAGGTGGGAAGTCCTACTATGGTAATGGAAAGAAAAGAGAGGAATATCTGTCTTTTTCTCTCTTGCTCTCTATGTCTGCTTTCTCTGCTTTCTCTGCTTCCTTGCAATGTGAGACCCTTGTGTCACTGTCACCACCACCAGATGGACTTTGGACTTCCCAGCCTCAGAAACTGTAAGCAATAAATTTCACCTTCTTTATATATCACCCAGTTTCAAGTATTTTGTTTTATGCAACAGAAACAGATTAATACACACATGCCTACACTATCAGGTATTTAGAGATATATAAATATATATGGTATCTCACATAATGCTGATGAGAAAACTAAACTCAAGTGCTCAGCTTACTGGTATTAGAATTGCTTCATTGGAACTGAAAAAGTCATCTGCACCTCTGATTTAAATTCTTGGATTGAAAGCCACAGTTCTTCCAGGATTGAGGCAATGGTTCAGTTCCATCCCATTATGCAATAAGTAATTTTATACTTTTCTTTTCATTTCTGTCTTTATTGAGCATATTCAGTCATGGTAACCATAGTTTTCACTTTCCATTGGTTGATATACTGCATCTAAATAATTCGGTGTCTTGAATTACTCAGTTATTAATGCTGGACATGGGGATTTAAATAAAATATCAATAAATTTAAGTAACTCCTGAGTCTTCCATTTTTAAAAGTAAATGACAACCATGATAAAGTATCAAGGTTTTTTTTT
>NW_007747629.1:2171-12301 GCF_000696425.1 Galeopterus variegatus
GATTATAGTAATCATTGATTACAAGTATAATTGATTACAAGATCAATATCTTGTCATGGGCCCCACAGATACATAGAAATGAAGATGTGATTTCAACCAAAAATGTCGAGTCAGAAATTCTTTCTTTGTATATTCTCCCCACATCCTCCCCACAATATGTACCCCCTGCTACAGTGAGTTACATTTGGGGTTGTGTTGGGGTAGAAAAATAAGCCTAGAACTATGCCAATCTGGTTAGAATCCACAACTTGTTAATTATCATTGATTCCATGGATATATGAGAGTTTTCACGAGTAAATCAATCTGAGAGATCAATCCTCAGTCTAGATTATCTTGTATAGGCTAATCATTATCAATAAAGTTCAGTTATTCACTAGATTTCAAATATCAAGAGACAAATATTCAATTCTATTGACAAATAGAATTTTCTATCATATGCCAACTATTTTTATCATATTGCAACTGACAAGTGGAAATTTTCTATCATATACCAACTACTCCGATAAGTTTCTTAGATTCTTCCATCTGAACTCTAGCAAACCATATGACTTTGAAAATAAATCCTACAGCCTTTATTTTCTGAGCTTGTTTTGCAATTTTGCTGTTTACTAATTCCATAAATAGTAGGTAGTTGTTCATGTTATGTACATTAAAAAATAATAAGATAGAAATCAACTATACTTAATTTTACAGCTACTTTGTTTTATGAGGCAATCCAAAAAGTTCATAAGTACACTGATTTCCTGCTTGGAATATATTATTCATTTTGCATGGACAATTCCTAATAATTTTCAAGTATGTACATAAATATCAATTCCTCCATGATATTCATCACCTATTCATCATCCTACATGTTTCTTTTTAACATTTATCACAGTATAATTGTATAGTTATTTATGTTCACGTGTGCAGTTCCTATTTCCTCCAGGTAACATTTGTATCCATGGGAGCAGGAACTTTCTCTGTCCTGCTCACTGCAATGTTCTCAAAGACATCTCAGCCTGGCACAAAATACACATTCAGTTATATTTGCTGAAAAGCTGAATATTTCACAATACTGCTAAATTACTAACTTGAATGTATTGAGAGGCTGTTCAGTGGAAGGAAGAAATTAAAATAATAAACCTGGTTATCTTCAAGACTGAGATTTTAATGCAGCTTTCCCACTTACATTTCTTGCATGGTTCAGTTTAAGAACTCAATCAACCCTGTAAGGAAAACAACACTATCTTCCTTTAGAGTTGAGCGTACTGAAGACAATATACCCTATAGTTGTATATACAAAGTTCAGATTTCACAAAGGTTATGCCATAGTTTACTTTGAATATAAAGAAAGTATCCTTACCTCAAAAATATGTCCTTAGTTGAGCATATCAGTTATGCAGTTAACTGATCCAAATTGCAAGGTCTTCCTATGTTCCTAACTGTGGAGCTCTCTCTTTGCACACATAAACACACACGTGCACGTGCATGCGCACACACACTTCTACCGTAGAGTTGTCGTTATTTTTTGAATGCTTATTTCTAAGAAACAAAATTCTTCATAAATAGCATTTTATTTCCTATAGAAATAACCTCAGATAAAAAAATCATTTTTATTCTTTTATACAAATTGATTTGTCAATTCAAGTAACATTCTTCAGCCACAAGAATGCAGTATTGGTCCTTCTGAAGTTCACAATTTAGTATGTATCTGTCTACTCCAAATAAACCACTCTTACAGAGGCAGATTGTGACAAATGTTCTAATATAAGTGCAACAGTTTATATAGTTATATATCAGTTTATGTTGATATGCTAAAATGTATCATAGAAACAATAAATATACTATTTCTCGTTTTGTTCTACTTTGTTTTTTGATTAAGAAGAGGTGATAGAAGATAAGACTGGAATGATCTGTGTAGGGGGTATTATGAAAAGTCACAAATTGTGATGAGTTTAAATATTATTGAAATTTAACAAATATTTCCTAAGTGTCACATGCTGGACACTGTTCTGTAGATTCAATGATAAATACATAATAATAAATAGAATATCATGATAAATGATAAAAAGTTTTGGTCCATGTCCTCCTAGAGCATTTATCAAATGTAGTAGTAGATGGATAAGTAAATCATGCACTAACTAATACTTTCACACACACACACACACAAAAAAAAGGTAGCAGCAATACAGGAAAGAAAGTAATACATTTTGTCTGACAGGTATGGAGGATAGAGGAAAGAAAAGCTTTACTGAGTGATTGACCCTTCGTATAGGTTTAAAGGATAACCCAAGTTTACCAGCAGAACCAGAGTGGGGAGAGAATTACAAAGGTAATAACATGATAATAGTATAAGATCAGTTTGGTGGTTGTCAATTGTTTGGCTAATAGATAATCTAGGAATCAAAGTGATTTTGTTTTGTTTTAAATAACTGAAAGAATTTAGAAGTGAAGATGGCTAGGATATTTCTTAGTCTTAGTTACCAGGAGGGAAGTACTTGATTTCTTACCAAGATAAGGAAAATGATAATACACATATTTTAATGCACATGTTTTAATGCTTACTATGATTTAGGCATCATTTAAAATATTTCACACTTGTTAACTCATTCAGTTCTCATAACAACTCTTAATCACCCCACATTTACTTGTACAATGTCATACATCAGGTCCTCAGAAAATGAGTGGTATGATCTCAGGTATTATGGCTCCAGAGCTTGTACTCTAATATTATGCATCCTGTTCGTAGAAAAGGTAAGTTCTTGAAGTAAGAAAATAGTTCCATTTTCAACATGTTGAATTTTATGTACCCATAGAGTAAACCTATGTGGTACTGTTAGGAACTTATTTAGGATTTTGTTTCTTTAATGCAAAAGATATTTAAGTTTAATAGTAAAGATTTTGAAGTTCATCAAATGAGGACAATAACTGATACATCCAAAAGAATACAGTTTAAGATAAATTTAAAATGCTAGAACCCTGAAAAATACCTTCTTTTAAGGAGATACTAAAGAAGGAGAGCTATGGAAAGAAACAGTGAGCTAGAAAAGATGCAGAGGTCACTGTCATGAATGAGAATGTAGGTATTTTAAAAAGGGGTTCGTCAAGGTTTAATTAAAACTTCATAAAATTTTTATGCACAAAATGTATATAGTCATTTCTTAAAATTTTTAATAAAAGTTTATCATGTTTTCTGACTACATTAAAAGATGTTGCTCAGAGAAACGCTGACCTTCATCCCTGTAAGTAATTATAAGGAATGGGTTTGTGACAATATTTAATGGCTCTTACTTCAATCTTTCATTTGTATTTTTATTTAATATTATTAAACTTTATGAACTCTTACAAAAATTAAGTAATTAATCTTTGTAACATCCCCTGCAGACAGTTAGATAGCTTCATTATGATAAAAAGAAACAGAGAACATATATTGGTTAAATGAATATTGCTGTATCAGCATGTTAGCATTTCTGATCATCTTTTCAACCCACAAGGATAATTGTTTTTCTTTTCTTAGTTTCCTTTACATTTGAATAATCCACATATTGTTACTTCTATTTATTATTATCTTTGCAGTATTCTGAATGGTACAAGAAAAATCAAGTATCAAACATATTTATTCCTTATCCACTTTAAAATAATTTAAATTAAATTTACTAACTTAATTTTTTATTTAAAATTTGTATATTCCTTTATAACTTATGACTTATCCTGAAAGAAAATGCAGAACATTTAAAAGTATTATGCTCAAAAAAAGTCTCGTAAAAATACATTTTTAATTGAACACTAAAAAAAATCTACGTGAGGCTCTCATTTTTCTTTTATGTATTTCAACATCTAATTTACTATCCCTGGAATGCTGGGCCAAGATTAAAAGAAAGTCACCAACAGTGTTGCAATTCCTAATCTGCAGCTTTCTTCTTTATTTTTCTTTTTTAATATAAGGGCACTTATTAAATTTCTTCTAGTTTGTGTCTGCCCTTCATTCAAAATTGTCAAAAACATTGATTTCTCATTCTTTCATCAAATTCAAGTGTTTGAACTTTTGTTTATTTGCCAATCCATGTGTTTCTAGAAATTGTTGTTTTAAAATTAAAATGACGGGATGGATACATCACAGTTCCCAAATAACACCCTTAAGTCACCTGTCTCCAGGAAATGAGCATAGGCACAATATAGCCATTTATGAACATATGGAAAGGAACTTTGAATTATCATTCCTCATCTTGTCCCCAAGAATATAGCATAGTCCTTTGTCAAATGGCTTGATAAAATGTGGATGCAAATTACCCGCACTATTTCCTATATCTAGAAGAGCAGTAACTTCCAGAAAAGTAAAGTTTAATTTACTGGACTTGTTTTTGAGTGTCCATATTGGTTTCAGCACCAGGGCCACCCCCAGATTACATTTCTGGCTGCTTATGGCCCTTCTATTTATAGTTCTTCCTTTGGATTTCTTTCTTTGCTTTAGGATTTAAAAATATTAAAAATATAAACAAAATATTAAATGCCATTAAAATCACACAAATTCGTTTGTAATCTTTACTAACTAAAACTTTAATAAAAATGAGTTTGACTTAGGTAATCATGCTTTGACTTTCTTCTACATGGTTTCTTCTATTTAGGCCATCTCCCTGTGATTTCTTTATTCGGCTTTCTTTTACTGCATTATCTAAAATCTCACTTTTTATTTCCTCCCACTGACATTATTGAATTCCCTTCCATTGTTTATTCATGATAATAGTGATATAATGTGTGGCTGATTATTAAAATGAGACTCCTGATCATTTTGGCTGATCACTGAATGCAAGGAATGCCAAGTTGATCCCACATTCCCTTAGGGGGGCACTAGACTTGTTAGACCAATGATAAAAGATTTTAAAAGTAGGTGCCTAAAACTGATTTCACCACCCTTAGCCTATGACCACTCTAAAGAGTCTCAACACTTGTGTCTGGGGTTAAATAGAAGATATTTCCTTTCAAGTATATGGAGAATTGCTGATATTTCTCCCTATTCCCACAGGAAAGAGACAGTTGCTTTCTTCTCTCTTGGGTCTACTGAAAGGGGCTTCAAAAGCACTATTTGGAGAGCCCAGCATGTATCTTTCAGAGATTGAGACTATAATTGATTGAAGTGTGACTTAAGCCTGGCAGATAGTGGCCATTTTCCTAAGACAGCCCAACCAAGAAAAAGTGATGCATTGGAAACACCTTACCCTCTCTCCAATGACAAAGGCAGGGAAGCCCACTGAAAGCCATTGTATAAAGGACTTAGTCCAAGGAAAACATCTGGGGGGCTATGGGGCTCCAACCGAAAGATTCTATGTGAGATGGACCTCACAAAGTGATGTACAAACAAGTATGACATTGTGGTTTTCTATCTTGCAAGTTCAGCTCTCCAGAATTGAGAGCTGGAGTGACAAGCAGCCTGTCCCATATCACATGCATAGCTCTCATATTCCTTAAGGAAGCCTCTAAGAAAAGATAGGAAGTGTTCTGCAACAGAGTGAACTTTAAACATCTGGCAAGCACTGGCACACGCACAAGACAGCAGTGGCCCAATAAGTGGCCATATGTCCTTTCTTTTATTCTTCTCTCCTCCTACCTCAAACCCTAGATGAGCCAGAAACCATAACTCGCTAAAGCAGAAGAAATACAAAAGCATCATAGGGAAATGGAACAAGTCTCCCAACTCCCCTGACCCAATTGCAGGCTTTCTAGAACAAATTAGGGAGAGACAAAAAAGATATGATTTATAACGTATTTTGCATTTTGATAATTATCCCGGACAGTGAGGGCATTCGTGGGATAGAAGGTATCTGGATAACTTTTTATTTCTCGAGTGGTTAGAAAAACTACAGTACCTGTCTAACATGTTATTCAAGGGGAGTCAAAAAAAAAAAGTCGTTCACAGAGCAGTTTTGAAGAGAGAATGAGAAGAAATGGTAATTTTATGTTTGAATCATATTGAGTACAGCTCAGGCTACAAAATGGTTAGCTTTTAAAAAATTGCTTTCCCTTTTCTATTTAAAGTGTCCCACCCAGTGATTTAAGGTAATGAGTCATAGACCTTGATAAAACATTCACAAAAAGTCCAAGTTCATGTCTGTGGATTATGTCCCAAATTTTCAGGGGTCAGAAGGAGTTATGACAAAATCTATATCATCAAAATCAAACAATTTAAAAACTTATCAGCCAGAGAAAAAGTAAAATCAGTAAAGTATACTCTGTTATCCGCATCATTAATTGGCATTAATCTTTGGAACACATCAAAGCACTAACAGAAACATACCAGCAAGGGCTCTCTAACTGAGGTGACCCTTAGTCCCATCTTGAGGACTCAGCACTGCTGATCACAGTTCCAGTTGTGATCACAGTCCAGTAAGTGACTCTGGGTAAGGGTAAGGGCACTCTTGTCTGGGAGAGGAGACCTATGTAATGCTGACATATTTCCAAGAGTCAAAGTACACACCCACACACATGCACACAGATAAAGCATTGTAAAGCTAAACAACTACACCAGTTGTTGGGCTCCTGTACCTGCCAGTAATCCTGAACTGACTGGGACAATTGTCGAGCTAGGGCTGGGTCTGGAGCTCACAGACCCCTCATGCCCATTCCCAGACTAGGTCGCAAACCCTTCACACACAAGAATGGGTCACCAGACCCCTCACACACAGGTCTAATGAGCTAGGTAACCAGCAAACAGGTCCTNACGTATTTTGCATTTTGATAATTATCCCGGACAGTGAGGGCATTCGTGGGATAGAAGGTATTTGGATAACTTTTTATTTCTCAAGAGTGGTTAGAAAAACTACAGTACCTGTCTAACATGTTATTCAAGGGGAGTAAAAAAAAAAAAGTCGTTCACAGAGCAGTTTTGAAGAGAGAATGAGAAGAAATGGTTATTTTATGTTTGAATCATATTGAGTACAGCTCAGGCTACAAAATGGTTACCTTTTAAAAAATTTCTTTCCCTTTTCTATTTAAAGTGTCCCACCCAGTGATTTAAAGTAATGAGTCATAGACCTTGATAAAATATTCACAAAGAGTCCAAGTTCATGTCTGTGGATTATGTACCAAATTTTCAGGGGTCAGAAGGAGTTATGACAAAATCTATATCATCAAAATCAAACAATTTAAAAACTTATCAGCCAGAGAAAAAGTAAAATCAGTAAAGTATACTCTGTTATCCGCATCATTAATTGGCATTAATCTTTGGAACACATCAAAGCACTAACAGAAACATACCAGCAAGGGCTCTCTAACTTAGATGACCCTTAGTCCCATCTTGAGGACTCAGCACTGCTGATCACAGTTCCAGTTGTGATAACGAGTAAGTGACTCTGGGTAAGAGTAAGGGCACTCTTGTCTGGGAGAGGAGACCTATGTAATGCTGACATATTTCCAAGAGTCAAATTACACACCCACACACATGCACACAGATAAAGCATTGTAAAGCTACACAACTACACCAGTTGTTGGGCTCCTGTACCTTCCAGTAATCCTGAACTGACTGGGCCAATTGTCGAGCTAGGGCTGGGTCTGGAGCTCACAGACCCCTCATGCCCATTCCCAGACTAGGTCGCAAACCCTTCACACACAAGGATGGGTCACCAGACCCCTCACACACAGGTCTAATGAGCTAGGTAACCAGCAAACAGGTCCTTGGAAGCCATAGGTTGGAAAGCATGGCCGCAGGCACACTAACTCCACCCACACACAACCTGCCCACAAAGAATGCTGCACCACCGCCAACCTGACCTAAGGTGAGGAGAGCCTGATTAAATTATCCTATTTTCCCAACAAGCATTATATCACCTAAACTGAAAAACAAGAAATCCATTATGATTATGATGTGAAAATGACATTGCTAGAAGTTGAAGGACATTACTTTGCCTTGTAGCAGAGCATTTTTAGCTGGTCAAGCAAGAATCCAGATCTTATAGGCTTTTACCACAGTTGATTCCCCATCAAGTACCTGCTTGCCCCAAGACTTCACCATGGGATCTTGTTTTGTAAATGGGAGATGGTGCAGGAGTTTGGTAAGAGGAAGGTCTGGTGCCTAGTAAATTGAGAAAGGGTTAAAGGTATGGATTGGTGTTTGATTTGCTTGGACTTGCTTTGAGCTTATTTGATTTTAAGATGAGAGCGAAGCACTTAAGGTAAAGATTTCTTGTGAAGTATGAAATTCTTGTTAATAATTGAAGCTGAGAAACACTTCTCTAGAAGTCTTGTAAAATTCTGAGTGCAAGCAAAGCTGCCATGGGTTCAATTCTTAGATCTGCAAAGGACTGGAGTGGTGGTGACCTCCTCCTTGTGCCTGGGCTCAAGAAGCTAGAGTAAGATCACAAAGCATCACCACAGCCATTTACAGAATGAGTGCTGATGACTCCTCAGACCCTCGTGCAATACTTCCAAAGTAGCTGAAGTTAAGGAGAGCTCATTTCTTCCTTGGCAGAAAAGTTTATAATTTAGTTATCAAATAAAAAAAGACTTTGAGCAGAGACTGAAACCGATGGAAATCTTAGATGGATTTTGCTTGGTAACTACTCTCTTTCATTTCTAATCTGCGAGACAAGATCCTTTGCCTTTTCTCCTTACTTGCTTATGTTGGCTCAAGTCCAATGTGTTACTTACAGTCAAAGAATTTCTACTTCAGACAAGACCTTTTTTTCTCTCCATCTAATCAACCAATTAATGTCTTTTAGTCTGAGCAGAAAATTTTTACTGCTTATTTGTTGTTTCACAGAAAAATATTATCCTTATTAAAATCAATGTAAGATTGCCTCCGATAAATGCGTTTCTCTGCTTACTTTATACAGGAAAATACCCATATTTTCCTATATAAAGGAAATAGTCTATACTACCAAGAATGCTGACATTTTCAGATTATCGAAGACAAGTAATGTGTAGCAAAATTAAGTTAGAGAAATAGTTGTAAATTAAATCAAATTAGATTAAGATTTTAGGTCAGGGGTTCTAATGATGAATGAATGCTATGGTTCTTTCTCTGCCAATATTTTCTGTTTCCTTATATTTCTCCTCTTTCTGCTCCATAGAAAAAAACTTCCTTTCTAGAGGTTTCTTGATGTTTCCACTCTATGCTGACCACATAAAAGTCCATCATCTTCCCTGGTAAATTCTTTAGGCAGAATCTGTTTCCTAAGCTGCAGGCTCTGTCCTAGGCCTTTCCCACCTTGCCACTGCTCTCATCCCAGAGGGCCTGAGGGAGTTCAGAGACAGAGGAGATGTTTCTCTTTTTAAACAGTGCTTAAGATGCACTTTTTTCGTTGTTAGACCAATAGCTGTATATTATAGAAGCATGTTTGTTTTTATTTTTGTTTTTTTTTTAAATTGAGGTTAGGAATATTCTCCAGAACAATATTGTCTGATGCACGGGTCTCAAGAATGTTAATGTGTAAATAAAGCCCTATTCATTCTCTATCTCTAGAAAGTATTTTCTGAGGATAATATTATATCAAGCTTCGATTTCATTTAAGCTGCCCACACATTTGTTACTGAGAAAGCCAGTCATTGAGTTCTAAGGTAACATATATACATTTTCTAGAACAGCTCTGCTGTGTCTATGAAGCTTTTACTTGAATATCAACAAACTAGGGAGTAATCATTAATATCTCAAAATTGCTTTGATTACTGGTTTCCTTAGTTCAGGCTTTCTGGGGAATCTTCCGATAATCTCCTACTTCACTTCAAAACTCACAGAAATGTAAGTCTGGTTGCAGCTCACCAGCCTATAAAAGTAAAATCCTGGCATCTAAACTCTTTTTGGCAAGAAATTTAAGGGTTCTTCTTTAGGTTTCCTGAAAATTCACAGGTAAACTAGTGCATAATTATAAACTCCTAATAAGAATGATTGGTTTATTTTACCCCCAAGCTGTTATCAATGTGTAGTAAGGTAGTCCCAGCATGTTTTTTTTTTAATTGATCTAAGTTGGCTATTTCATCAAGTAGATCCATTTAATTGGCAGTGCTATTCAAGTAAGCAAATGTTTTGGGGAATGGTAACAACAAGACAACAAGTAAGTATTTTATAGTAATTTGGTATTGTATAATAATTAGTACAAAAGAAAGATAATTTTAATAAACTATTTATTAGCAATATACTACTTAATGAGGCTTTAAAA
>NW_007747629.1:13956-15230 GCF_000696425.1 Galeopterus variegatus
AAAACATGACCCTGTAAATCCTGAAGACAATATTTGTAGAATCTTACAGCTTTTTTCCTAAGGTTAACAAAAATACACTCACCAAAAAAAGGTAATCAGGAAATGTTAAACATTTTATTTTTCTACTTTTAGTTGCTTGTTAGATAATTTATTCAAAATTAAAAAGTATAATAATGGGAAGAGCTAACAATAAAACCTAATCTTGAGAATTAGGCAATTATTTTTTCATTTTTATTGACTTATAATGAGACATCTTTTAATATTCCTCTTCGGGGTTTGATTTGTATGAAAAGAACTCTACTGTCAAATTCAGATTTTTATCTATATTTCACAGGACTCTTCTAGTTAAGGAAAAGTGCTGTAGTCTAAGTGGCTTATCCATGTGCCTTCAATTTATCATAAAGATGAATAAACTGAGTACACTTGAATATCTGTGCAAAAAAACATTTGCTAAGGTATTTAACAGAGTAGTTAGACCAAAAACTTACCAGTTCTGTAACCTGGCAGTAGACTGGCTGTTTTATTTTCAAGATTTTATCTGTTTCCTGATAGAAAGCTCAGAAAATAAAAGTGATAGCTTTTTTGATTGTAGGATCAGAGAAGTCACTCTTTTCTTCTTACCTCCTGGCATTGTTGTCTCCTTGAACTATATAGAAGTGCTAGTGAAATAGAATGATAGTTCTCTAGGCTGGCGACAGCCAGTCATAAATTATCAGGTCATTATTATCAAAGGCAGTCTGGATCAACCCATGTCAAAGGAAATGGAGTAGTGTTCAAGATGCTAGAAAAAGAAGTGCTTGTGGAGAATATCAGATAAAGAATTTGTTTACTGGTTTTGAACCAAGCATATTTGGATAGTGGTCAACAAGTTTACTGTGATAATTGCTTTTTAGAATTTATTATAGAAGTAATATCAAATGAACAGAGAATTATATTTCAAGTGTATAATTTATTTACAGGTCAGCAATTTTATAATAATCTAATACATTATTATATAATATATTAATATAATCAAATATATTATTGCTCAGTTAAAAGGTTGCCCAGTGATTATTCAAAAAAGGCAGGTTAGGGGCCGGCCCGGTGGCGCACTGCGCTAGTGCGCCGCTTGGGAAGTGCGGAGGCGCTCCCGCCGAGGGTTTGGATCCCACATACAGACCAGTTCCCGCTCACTGGCTGAGCGAGGCGCGGGGGCAACACCGAGGGTTGCGATCCCGTTGCCGGTCCCGGTCTGGTACGGGGGCGACACTGAGGGTTGCGATCCGTTGCCGGAC
>NW_007747629.1:18396-20532 GCF_000696425.1 Galeopterus variegatus
ACCACATAAAAGTCCATCATCTTCCCTGGTAAATTCTTTAGGCAGAATCTGTTTCCTAAGCTGCAGGCTCTGTCCTAGGCCTTTCCCACCTTGCCACTGCTCTCATCCCAGAGGGCCTGAGGGAGTTCAGAGACAGAGGAGATGTTTCTCTTTTTAAACAGTGCTTAAGATGCACTTTTTTCGTTGTTAGACCAATAGCTGTATATTATAGAAGCATGTTTGTTTTTATTTTTGTTTTTTTTTTAAATTGAGGTTAGGAATATTCTCCAGAACAATATTGTCTGATGCACGGGTCTCAAGAATGTTAATGTGTAAATAAAGCCCTATTCATTCTCTATCTCTAGAAAGTATTTTCTGAGGATAATATTATATCAAGCTTCGATTTCATTTAAGCTGCCCACACATTTGTTACTGAGAAAGCCAGTCATTGAGTTCTAAGGTAACATATATACATTTTCTAGAACAGCTCTGCTGTGTCTATGAAGCTTTTACTTGAATATCAACAAACTAGGGAGTAATCATTAATATCTCAAAATTGCTTTGATTACTGGTTTCCTTAGTTCAGGCTTTCTGGGGAATCTTCCGATAATCTCCTACTTCACTTCAAAACTCACAGAAATGTAAGTCTGGTTGCAGCTCACCAGCCTATAAAAGTAAAATCCTGGCATCTAAACTCTTTTTGGCAAGAAATTTAAGGGTTCTTCTTTAGGTTTCCTGAAAATTCACAGGTAAACTAGTGCATAATTATAAACTCCTAATAAGAATGATTGGTTTATTTTACCCCCAAGCTGTTATCAATGTGTAGTAAGGTAGTCCCAGCATGTTTTTTTTTTAATTGATCTAAGTTGGCTATTTCATCAAGTAGATCCATTTAATTGGCAGTGCTATTCAAGTAAGCAAATGTTTTGGGGAATGGTAACAACAAGACAACAAGTAAGTATTTTATAGTAATTTGGTATTGTATAATAATTAGTACAAAAGAAAGATAATTTTAATAAACTATTTATTAGCAATATACTACTTAATGAGGCTTTAAAATAATTTGTATAGAGAATCTAAATATACTTTAATGCAATGCATCATTCTGTGTATGTGAAATAGAAAATATAATTTTTATTAATAAAAGGGGGCTGATAGCTAACAATAGCCTTAAGAAAAATAAAAAATAAAAAAAGATATTCTTTTTTTTCCAATAGCAATAACCCTGGGTAATAGAAAGTTTGCTGAAATGTCATTCAGTTCAGAAAAGGGACAGAAAGTATTTCCAGAAAGAATAATAAACTTGAAATCCAGGGATGATCACTGCCACTTCAGGTTCAAATAGAAGGTTCATACTCTGGGTTCTCTTATATGTCTCCAGACAGAAAGGCAGGAGAGTCAAGAACAACTGAAAAGGACACAAACTTATTGATACGAGTGAGATTAATGTTGAAAAGATCATCAGCAGTTTCTGCCTCTGTTGACCATGGTGAAGATTCGATTTTACTCAAAAAAAGTGAAGGGCAAACAGGACAAAAATATTGTCTATTTAGGAGGGGAAAGGGAGGCAATAGATCAAATCATCCAATATAGGTGTAATCTTACCTAAGACAAAAACATGACCCTGTAAATCCTGAAGACAATATTTGTAGAATCTTACAGCTTTTTTCCTAATGTTAACAAAAATACACTCACCAAAAAAAGGTAATCAGGAAATGTTAAACATTTTATTTTTCTCCTTTTAGTTGCTTGTTTATTTATTCAAAATTAAAAAGTATAATAATGGGAAGAGCTAACAATAAAACCTAATCTTGAGAATTAGGCAATTATTTTTTCATTTTTATTGACTTATAATGAGACATCTTTTAATATTCCTCTTCGGGGTTTGATTTGTATGAAAAGAACTCTACTGTCAAATGCAGATTTTTATCTATATTTCACAGGACTCTTCTAGTTAAGGAAAAGTTCTGTAGTCTAAGTGGCTTCTCCATGTGCCTTCAATTTATCATAAAGATGAATAAACTGAGTACACTTGAATATCTGTGCAAAAAACATTTGCTAAGGTATTTAACAGAGTAGTTAGACCAAAAACTTATCAGTTCTGTAACCTGGCAGTAGACTGGCTGTTTTATTTTCAAGATTTTATCTGTTTCCTGA
>NW_007747630.1:0-12300 GCF_000696425.1 Galeopterus variegatus
GATGATATAAAAAGAAACAGTCAAACAAAAGAGTACCCTTAAAACTATCATAGAAATTTTTTAAAAAATGTATAGAAGTCTTGGAAGATAAGGTTGAAAAACTGTCATGGATATAACAAAAGGTCAAAGAGTGACAAATAGAATGAAAAAATAAGAAAAGTATAGGGTTATTAAAGAAGTTTGGCATTTATCTAATAAGAGTTCAAGAAAGAGAACAAAGGGGAAAAATTATTAATGAAAAATAACAAAAAATTTCCCTAGAATTGAAGGACATGAGTTTACAGATTGAAAGAGCTGACTGAGTTTCTGTAAAAGTCAACAGAAAGAGAAGGATATTGTAGTGAAATTTCAAAACACTTAGTATCAAGGGAAGATCCTAATCTCTCAGAGGAGATTACATACAAAGGACCAGGAACCAGAATGACATCAGACTTTCTCAGCAACAGGAATAAGAAGACAACAGATTAATATGTTTGGAATTCTGAGGGAGAATTATTTTCAACTTAGAATTCTATATAATCAAATGAGTGGAATGTAATAATAGCATTTTCCAGAAATGTTAGTTCCTAAAAAATTAACCTCACATTCACCTTTCTCAGGATGCTCCTGGAGGATGTGACCTACCATAAAGAGGCAGTTAACTAAGAGAGAGGAAAACATTATAACAGGAAACAGGGAATCCAGTACAGGAGAGGCAAAAGGAATTCCGAGTATCATAGATCTGCAGAAGGCCTAAAGAATAAACCAGTTCAGATTGGAGTAGGAACACAGAGATTTCCAAGAAGGATGTCTCCAGGGGAAAAAATAGGATATACAGATTGCCTGATACATTCAACCATGTTGTGTAGAGTTTTACTCATCTCTTGGAGAGTTTGGGAATTAGTGATAGTTAACATAAAAAATTAAGAAAACAAAAAATGAGGCAAATATTAAATCTAACAAAATAAAAAGTTGAGAAAGAGAAAATTAAACATAGTTCATTACATACCTCCACTATGAATAGTATCTTCATAGAATAATGTAAAACAGTAAACATTAATTTTAAAATTTGTGATACTAACATTGAGAGATTAGGAAGGGAAGCATGGGAGCACATGTTGGGTTGGTGATGTAAGGAGCTAAACGTTCGTCTTCCATTGTATGAAGTAGGTGGATATGAATCTAACAGTATAAGCATTTATAAGTAAGTAGATAAATACCAGTCAGAACAGTTACATAAGTTGAAGGGAATGGTCTCCACAGAGGAGGAAGTGAGGTGAAACCAGGTGATCTGTTCTGGGGCATGAAGGAAGCACTTTGTTACCTGGTTTGGGTTGAGAAGCAAGTGGGTGGTTCCTGTGCTGGGAAAAAGAAGCTTGATTTTTTAAATTTTTGTTTCTTTAATTGCTACAAATCTGGCCATATTCCCTTGAGGATTATGTTACATGCTACCTAGAAATAAGACCCTAAGAAAAGAGTGACTGCCATTGAGCCCCAGGGGTCTTGGGGCACCCCTCATTATCCAGAAAGATCAGAATCCCCAGAGAAGCTTGGTCAGTGCTGAAAGAAGAATGGTGTACTTCTTTCAGGAATCCCTAGGAAATTTCAGGTTAGTTTCTTAGTTCCTGAATATTAAAATTACATGACTGGATATACCAGACATTTAAGGAACTTTTTATAAAGATTTTAGACATTAGCAAGTATCTTAGAGACAAAACTACTTAGTCAAACTCCTTTTGGTACAATTGAAGAAACCAAGTTAGTTCTAGAGAGATCAGGTCCAGGGTCATAAAGGTATTGCTAGAAGGACCAGGTACAGAACTGTGGCTCCCATGCCAGTGCTCTTTCTTTCTGTGACATTATTTAGTTTCTCTTATTTTCCTCTTTATAAAATAGTGAAAAATAAATTGCAAGGCTGTCAGAGAAATGGTTATCTAACAATACGGTAAGTTGGTATTTTTTTGTTTTCTTTTTAAACTCCATTTCAGCTGCACTTAAAGAGATCAATGTTTGTCTTCCCTGTTTTGCAGCAGCTCTATGCCGCTCAGCTGGCCAGCATGCAGGTGTCACCTGGAGCAAAGATGCCATCCACTCCACAGCCACCGAACACAGCAGGGGCAGTCTCACCTACTGGGATAAAAAATGAAAAGAGAGGGACCAGCCCTGTAACTCAAGTTAAGGTACTTGCTTTGCAGGATTGTGGAAACAGTTTGGAAAATAGCTTCACAAGAAAGGTAGCAAACCAGGCTGTGTTGGGAATAAACAGCAGGAAGCATAGGAACATAAAGGAACCCCAAATGCTCCTCTTTATGGTAAATTTCATGATTGAACATTGAGAAACAGGTGTTTCCTTTTTGATAACAATAGTGCTGTATTGTGAGACCTTTACCTAAATCTGCAAGCTCACTTCTCAAGAGTTTTTCCCCTCTGGATTCTGGCTTTTATTTTTTAATGTTCATTGGCATGAATGGCCATGGTTTTATTGCCAGTCTTTGTCATAGACTTCTGACACTTCTCTCTATGTTCCTTAAACAGGTGGGGAGCCAACTTATAGTACCAGAGAAGGAGGATCTTGGAACCTTAGATTTAGGAAAGGGGACAAAAAAGAATCAAATGTTGGACTTTATGTGGTTTGTTGATGAAGGTTTCTCCTTCAAATCTAGCTACAAATGTGAGCTCTGAGAAATGAGTGGTGTCACTGACTAATCATGCTTTTGATACCATACCGTTATAATAGGAAAAACAGGCTTTCTCAAGTTATGGCTGGGACAATAATAGATGCCTTTCCTCACTGATTTTCAGTGTCTTGAAACTGGGCCGCCAGAAGATACTTGGCGACAGAGGGAAATTGATGAGCCACTTCAACTTTGTGCTGCAGCTGGTACCTATAGGTGGTACTGGTTGGTTTTTATGATTGTGTTTGCTTTCTATATTTAATTGCCAAACTCAAACAGTTCAGAGAAACAATTGTTTTATATAATTGACTTATCTACTTGGTGGGGTATGCTAAGGATAGACGCTTTATTGTAACGTGACAAAAGTACTGCATTTGGAGAAATTTTGCAGTTATTAAATTTTCACATGGGAAACAGCTGAGACAAATAAAACTTATCATTGGATTCTGTACACTCACTGGTATTGTTTTGTTTTCTAAAATTTACAGATAGAAATTTTGAGATTTCAGAAAGGCCTTTTAAAAACATGGATTTCAAATACCAAAGATCAAAACAGTGAATGAACATCAAGAGAAATAATTTTGCCTGTGCTACACCCAGAACAATTAATTTAATGCCACCCATTCTTTTAGATTCTCCAAAGAAGTAGGTGAACATTTAGGTTTTGTTAGAAATATTGAGAATATGACAATAGGCAGTTTACGTCTCATAATACAGAATCACTTATGGAAAGAGACTATCTTTTGTTCTAAGAGTCTGTGTTTGTGAATAGGGGTCAGAACACTACAGCTCAAATCAAGGCACTTTGCTTAATCATAGTTGTTAGAGTATGAGGGTATCAAACATTAGTGACTTGAGCCATTGAGTATTAAATATTTTAACATGAAAAAGTCATTTCATAAGTAAGTTAGCCAACTGGAACTGCACCAAACCAAGCCTTTACTGGATGAGTAAAATGTTCCTTGGTTAAATTCAAGTTTATATCTGCTTGTGCCATTCCATCTTTGTGGGCCAAATGAATTTTATTACTCACTTGACCACATGCAAATTCTTAGGGAGTTCTCTATATAATTTGACATGACTATACTTTATGTTAATGACAAAGGAAACATTTCTTATACTTATTAGGTTGTTTATGCTATATGTGTTTCAAAATAAATAGACCAAGATGTAAAGCAAATGTTTTAAATTAAAAAATAAAATAGCTTCTGTCTATTATTAAAGAAGTTCTGAAAATAATCTCATAGTTTGCTAATTGAAAGACTTATGGTCACCAAAATTTCTTATGTTTTTTCTATATTCATTGCTTTCCCTCTGTATATAACATGACCACTTATTTTAAGTTCAAGTGTGACATAGGGCAAAGTATGCTAAAGGTAACAAAAATAAACATAAACACAAAAGGCCTTATGTATCTTCTTTTCCCCAGAATTTTTATCTACTATAACTGTCAACAGCAGAAGTCAGAGTGTTTCTGTCCAAATACCAGTTCTGCCACTGTTACTAGCTATTAAAAGGGGAAGTTACTTAATTTCTTTCAGCCTTAGTTTGTTCCTCTGTAAAATGGGAGTTAATATTATCATGGGTCTTTAAATGAGCTAATACATCCTTGTGCATATTGCGAGTATTCCAGAAATGTTACTATAGTGATGATGATGATGCTCATGATGGTAATAAAGGAGATGGTGTGGTAGTTTTAATGGTTTTTGAAATGTCTAGTTGTATACTGAGAGAGATCCTAACCAAACACCTAGAGGATTTCCATTTTTAACAATGATGGAGGAACAGGGACCAGATTTACTTGCCCAGCTTAAACAACTAAAATTCAGGACAAAACTATATAAAACAATGGTTTTCAGACATTTGCAAAGGGAGTACAGGACAGTGATTCCTGAGAGAAGAGAAATAAGTGGGGCAAACACTCCAGTTATTCCAGTTCACTGTCTAGAGAGTTTCCAAGCAACTGTGTAGGAGACTTGGCAGGCTCCTTGGATATAGAGATAAAATTCAGAGTTTACAGATGCTGATATAGATAGAATTTGTGAGGCAGGTTACCAGAGAGGAGAGAGCTGCACAGGGAGAGATCCCTGAAGATCTGCAGATGGTTCCCTGAGTATTTAGTGAAATACTGACCAGCACTTGCTTGTGAGGAAACTGCCTGAGGCCAGGGAAACACCAGAATGTGCAAGGCAAAACAATTGCAAGGTTCTTAAAAGATTGGGAATGGTTTGCATTCCCATTAGCCAGAATGGAAAGATCTCATACATGGGGCATCGGATAGAGTCCCCAGAAGAGTATTACCTCAATAGTGGGGCCAGGTTATCCCTAGACTATTGGCTGTTCTGAACCTGCCTAACAAAGTTTAAAAGTAAGCCTAGAAAGAATCAAATTGTTTTGTGTCTCAAAAGCAATGTCCACAGATATTTAAAGAAATACATGAATTCCAGCACCCAGCAATATAAAATTTACAATATGTGCATCCATTCAAAAATTACCAGACTTGCAAAGAAGCAAGAAAATATGAATAATGAGAAGAAAAATCAGTCAACAGGAACAGATCTCTAAATGACTCAGATGATAGAATTAGTAGATAAAACAGTAAAAATAGCTATTACAGGAGACTTCCAACTAGAACCAAGTAAAAAGGTAGGCAAATCTGCTTTCTAAAAAGCTATTGCTTTATAGAGAGCAGACAAAATTGGCAAACATAAAGTAAAATAAAACTTGACAAAAATAAAATAAAATCAACAAAACTGACAAAATGAATAAAATTGGTAAAAATAAAATCAACAGTGAAGCTGCACAAATTAACAAAAATAATCATTTCAGCACTCTGGAAATTGACCAAAGACATATACAAGCTGAGAAAACATTTGTGCTTCTTATATGCAAGAACAGTGGGAATTTGTGGCATTCTTGCCTAGGGTTTTTCTTATTTCCCCTACCCCCAGGCTTGGTTAGCACAAAGTTTCTGTCAGTGCTGGGGCAGGCTGTGAGGAACTACAGTCTCTCTGCCACAGTGGATTTACCTAATTGGGAGTTGGTAGGTGATGCCCATGCCCAGTTGCATTGTTGGTAGAAGTGGCAATCATTGAGTTACAAAAATTAGTAACAATTAGAGCATATTTAAAACTGAAAAAGATGTTATTAACTACATATGTTTAAGAAGATAGAGGAGGGCCAAGCCCATGGCGCACTCGGGAGGGTGCGGCACTGGGAGCGCCATGCTCCCGCCGCGGGTTCGGATCCTATATAGGGATGACCGGTGTGCTCACAGAGCTCACTGGCTGGGGGCGGGGGGGCCGGTCTCAAAAAGGAAAAAAAAAAAAAAAAAAAAAAAAAAAAGGAAGATAGAGGAAAACATGAGCATGATTAGGCAAGATATGGAAAATCTAAATTAAACTTCTGGAGATAAAAATACAGTGTTTGAGATGAAAAATACAGTGGAAGGGATTAACAACAGCTTATATACTGCAGAAGAAAAGGTTAGCGAACTTGAAGACATAACAATAAAACTCTAAAATCGAAACACATAGAAAAATGACTGGTCAGTACTATGGCACAACATCAAATGACCTAATATATGTAATTGGAGCCCCAGAAGGAGGAGGAAGGAACAAAAATTTATTTTTGAAGAAGTAATGCTGAAAATTTTACAAATTTGATGAAAACTCTAAAATCAGATATTTTAGAAGCTCAGTGAACCTCAAGTAAAAGAAACATAGAGAAAACTAAATACTTAGCATATAAATTACTGTTATTTAGATATTAGTACAGAAACTCATTATTCTTAAAATTAAGAGCAAAGGGAAGTAAATTATAATTAAGTATATCAGATAAATTTGACATTCATAATGGATATAACTGTGTTTCTTGAGAAACAAGAAATATAGATAAAGGTACATTGCAACATAGGTGTGACAGATGACCTATTTCCTACCAAGACAAAAAAAAAAAGAAAAAAAATCTAGGGCATCATTATAGTATCAAACATATGACTTATTTTCTTGGTAGTTTAATAGAAAAGGGGCTAAGTTTGGAGTCGGATAAATTAGAATTCAAATTCTGTCCCTCCAGGTATGGCCTTGAACAGTGACTTTTATCATTCTGACCACTGTTTCCCCATTTGTAAATTTGAATTTGTAAGAGTAATACTGCCCAGATTTATGAAGTTATTGGTGGTTAAATAAGTTAATATTTGTGAAGATACCTAGTATAGTGCTTGGTACATAGTCTCTTCTCTGTGCATGTTATTTTTATTTTCTCTTTCTAATTCTCCTTCCCAAGTGGTATTTCTGGCATCTCTTTTTATTCTCCCTTAATCAATGTGCTAATACTGGAAGAGACCTTAGAGATCATCTAGTGTCAGACCCTCTTTTTACAGACCTCACCACAGCGAGGTTATATGTTTACCAAGGGGGAGAATGTTCTGTTACCAAACTCTGTTGTGTGTTTTAAACAATGACATTAAAAGCAAGTTCTCCGGGCCTTCTCAGAAGCAAAAACAGGAGTTAACATTTACTGAGAATTTTATTTTAGAACACAATAATGCAGATCTTAAAACTGAACATTTAAATGAATATGCTCATATTACAACTAAATCTCTAGAATGATGGAAATGTTGCTATGGGTATTTTATGGCAGGATAAATGAGACAAAATAAAGGCAGGGAGCTTAGCTTTCAAGCTCCTAGCTAAACTAGAGTTACAAGCCAGATATTTGAATACTGTGCTCAGTGTAGAAGGACATGAGTCTTAAAATAGACATTCTGTAAATAAATGCAGCAAAGAATATAAAGAGACATCATTTTAAACATGAAAAATAAATTGTATATAGCATGGTATGTAAAACATAATTATAATGTATGCTTGCTCTTTGCAAAAATTAATTTTAAACATGAATAGAGACCAGAATATAGACCATGAAGAGTGCCCACACCCAGAAAGCCACATAGAAGCCCTGCTGTGGCATGCGGCTCCTTGGGCAGGGACCCAGAAGATCAGAAGAAGGCTTTCCATGTTTCCATTTTTAAAGTACTTGCAATTGTTTGATTTAAAATATATATTAAAAAATTAGCTGCAGAGGCTATTTATAGTTACAGGGAACTTTTCAGAGAGAATAACACAAAAGCACTACAGAACTGCTGAAATTTTAAATAATTCTTTGTAAATGCCCTAGGTTAATTTAGATCCCTGAAAACACATTAGGAAATTAAGCTGTAATGTGAGCTAATTCAGATTTTAATTTGGCAAAAAGAATGATCCAACTACACAGTTAATGTAAATAGAAGCATAACACAGGAAAATTAATGAGGTTTCCTTCTGATGAATCTTCAAGGAGGTAGATAATTAGCTTCTTTTGTTATTATTGTAGGAGAATGTGGCATTGTCTCTGAGGTGTAAAATGACTGTGGCTTTCTAAGTGATAATGTGCTTCATTTGTCTTTTTTTTTCTTTTAATAATTATTTATGTTAAATTCTTGTAGGATGAAGCAGCAGCACAGCCGCTGAATCTCTCATCCCGACCCAAGACAGCAGAGCCTGTAAAGTCCCCAACATCTCCCACCCAGAGCCTCTTCCCACCCAGCAAAACCAGCCCTGTCAATCTGCCAAACAAAAGCAGCATCCCTAGTCCCATTGGAGGAAGCTTGGGAAGAGGATCCTCTCTAGGTAAATGGAAAAGTCAACACCAGGAAGAGACTTATGAATTAGGTAAAAGAAATCAAACCTGTTCAGTGATGACTGATCCTTGTTTCCAAAGTGTTCCTTAGTAAAAGATAAAATTCTTATCTTTTCTATAGAAACATAACCAATTTAGTATCTTGGGTGATTAGAACTTTTGGAAAAAGTCGTAATATAAATCTCAGTGGGATAGACTCTTTAGATGATGATGAATTAGATCCAAGAAATCATTGACTTAGGATTTTCTGTGTTTGGTCAGTGCTTTGCCACTGAAGTAACTCTCCAAGGGCCTGAGGACCTGGCCTCATCACTCCCTGTCAAAAGCCTAAAGTTTTTTTGAAATTTTATATTTTCTTTTAAAAATGCATGTGAATTGTACATCTTTTCTCCTATTAGTTTTGCATTGAAACAAATATGAATGACACACTTAAATAACATATGAAATAAAATTGATATCTAGGAAGACATGTCTTCATGATCCTCTGGCCCCTCGTACTCCCTCGTATTTAACTGGCTCTTGAACAACATGGGGGTTAGGGGCACCAAGCCCCATACCGTTGAAAATTCAAGTATAACTTTTGACTCCCCCAAACTTAACAACTTAACTGCTAAAAGCCTACTGTTAGGTAGGCTACTTACCAACAGATATTGGGTATTTGTGACATACCTAAGCCCAAATTTCTCAGTGTGTTTATTGGAAAATTTCTGCATATAAGTGGACCCATACAATTCTGACCAGTGTTGTTCAAGAGTCAACTCTATTGCCAAGTATCTCTAGGGATATTCACTGTGTGAAAAGTATGGAGGAAAAAGCATGGGTTTTGAAATGAGGCTTGGACTGAGAGCCTTCACTTACTTGCTATGTGACCCTGGGACAATTATTTAATATTTTTAAATTTAGTTTCCTAATCTCTGAAAGGGGAGTAATGTTAATTTAGCTCACAGGTTTTTATGAGGATTAAAGAAGGAAAATGCATATAAAGTACCTAGCACCTAGAAGACATTCAATTTAAAAAAACTGGAGTGAATGAATACCAACACATATACATATATCAGTGGAATAAAACAATAAATGTGAAAGCACTGTCAGTGGGAGAATGCTAAATAAGTACTAACATTATTGTTACTATACTCTTTAAATCTCTTAATTTCCAAGTACAGATACAGAGATTCAAAGTGATTAGGGACTAGACCTAACATTTGTTCCCCATATTATCTTCCTTGCATTATTGAATCCTGGAGTCTGAAATGGTTATTACAATAGATGAAATAATGTGTAAGTGGAGCCATTTACAGTTAAAAAAAAATTCTTGCTTATTTTATTTCATTTGATTTTTCACAATAATCTTATGAGTTATGGTAGTGTGTTATTATTACCCTCATTGTACAGATTAAGTAAATTGTGGTTCTTACAGGTAGAATGACTTGCCTGTAACCCTATAGCTAATAACAGGACCAGGACTAAACCCAAGTCCTCTTACACATAAATCAGTGTTCTTTTTGTAAACTCACAGTTGGAATATTTGCTGAACTGTACTGAGTATGAGTGAATCTTCTGAGAGTAAGATGTAAGTCTTCCTCATTGAAATTTGGGACAGCGGCCTGTTTTCATTTTGAGACAGGATGCCTCTTTCAGGGACCCAGAGGTTTTCACCCCAAGAAAGTGGTGTGGTATTCACGTAGAAGAGAGAAGTGAATTATTTCCAGCCTGTGAATATGAAGAATATCCATTGGCTGGCTATTCGGAAGTTGTGAGATGAGGGAAAAAAGCCAACATAATTAATAGACTTGATCTTGAAATGGCCCTCCTATAATCCACTTCTGAATTTTGTCTGGAAAGCATTTGTTTGCTGTACTGAGCATTGTGAGGGACGGAGACGACTATGTCACAGGCCTTAGTTCTTACAAAACTTATTTTTGTAAGAAAATAAGATATGCAGAGCATATTTGTTAGCTAGAAACAGGCTGGAGTAATAGCACCTGTGCTTGGACAGCACTCCGGTTTAGATAATACTGGATAAAAAATGGTCTTTTTATCAAAAAAGCTCCAGAACAAAAGATATGAGTTTTCTATATCCTAAAAAGTGACTGACTTTTTCAAAGTTTTCCATAAAGATTCTTGGACATTTTTTCCAAACTCAAATGCCTATGCACATGTGAGCCTGATTGTAGTCTGGTTTCCTCTGTCCCATCTGTCTGTGTGAAGTGTGTACACACACACCCACACACACATCCCTATGTACATGTGCTGTGAAATGCTCATACCAGGCCTCGAACAAGTGGAGCATGTTAAAATTTTTCGTAGCAGCTGAAATCTATCAATCATCAATTGCCCTCTTTTTGTCTAAAACTGGAAAAATTTACGCAAAGTATTCATTTTACCTATAGTGAAATGCGAGATATGGAGGAAAATTAGTTTAATTTTGAATTTTTCCCTCTGTGTTGCATGAAATATAATGGAAGTAAATATTTATTCTCACTTTATTTGAAGCTTGGTACTTATGTGGAAATCATTTCCACACTTATAGCCTCACTGTCATGAAGACAGGGAGCTGTGAGCAGTGGGTGTTCGAGTTGGTGCGGGGAATGGGTTGTCATTCTCTTGGTAAATAACTGAGGCAACACGATGAGAAGAACGCCTCATTAACCAGCTGGCAACTGGGGAGTAGAGAGTGCAGTGTGTTTCTCCCACCCCCTCTCTCCTGCAGTGGACATATGAATACACAGATACTATGTCACTAAAGCACACATGTAGCTTCAAGCTTTTTCTTTTCTTTCTTTCTTTTTTTAATTTTTTTTTTGCTAAGCAGGAAACAGCTTTCCTGCATTAGCACACCAAATACAATGGGTAGCCTGGATAGGCATCTCTGCCATCTCCTCATCTCCCCAGCCCCGTTTCTCCCCACTGCTCTCCCACAGAAGTGGCAAGATTGTACGCTAATTGTAGATATAGCAAGAACAGATATCTTCCCTCAATATATACACAATTGGAATCTAGGAACCTTCATCTGTGAGGAGGTGGGTAGACAGAACCTAGAGAGACTGGAGTGCTGGGATATCCTCCAAGGGCTGAAAATACCGAGCAGAGCTTGTTTACCCTAGCTTTTTATGCTCTATGCACACTATTGTACAGTTTTCTTAATAGCAAATGTGCCCCTTCCTTGATGGGAGAATACAGTATTCTACAGGGGAGTGCATAGTAGCATTACTTTTTGAGTCTCACCTCACAACCCTCTAATAATACATCCTATATATGCAGATATCCTATCCAGTCTCAACTCCCCTGCCCTGTTTGGGGATCAGGATACAGTGATGAAAGCAATTCAGGAGGCTCGGAAGATGCGAGAACAGATCCAGCGAGAGCAACAGCAACAACAACCACATGGTGTTGATGGGAAACTGTCCTCCATGAATAATATGGGACTGAACAACTGCAGGAATGAAAAGGTAAAACTTGCTTCCCTCTTTCACTGGATCTGCTGTACCCTTTGGCTTACTCTAATCTGGCTCTTTCCAGGCTTCCAAGCATCAACCTGTAGCCAAAGATTTGGGTTTCTAGCTTGACGCCTGTCTTGTATCTTACTCAAATCTGTTATGTGTCACATTTAAGCATTACTGCTAATTAATAAATACACCCTTTTCCACTTAGTGTAGGTTGCCTCCCAGGCACCCAACCTACCTGCCTATTGGTGTGTCTTTCTGTCACATTCCAAAATATTTAGAAATATAATAAAGGGGATATATGATATTAATAGAATAAGAGTAGAATATCATTGTACTAAAAAAGGAAGAAGCATGTATGCTCACAATGAAGGCTAGGATGTTACTATGATTCACCATTAAATTTAATATTAGGATTCCTATCAACCAGGGAAAAAAAAATAAATCAATTTGTAAAATCCGTTCATTCATTTTTTGATTCAGGAAATTATTTGTGGAGTACCTATTCTATGATGGACTTTGTT
>NW_007747631.1:0-245 GCF_000696425.1 Galeopterus variegatus
ATCACCATTTGTTGCAACAACCATTCTTTTCCACTGACTTCTTCTTGCTAGTTTGTTGAAAAATCAGTTGTTTATGTGTGGCTCTATTTCTGCACTATCTATTCTGTTCTATTTATATATTTATCTATCTAGATGCCAGCACCCCACTGTCTTGATTACTTTATTAAGTCTTTTTATTTTTTCTTTTTTTATTTTATTTTTTTTTTTGTCAATATACACTGTATATGATTATTATGGCCCGTCAC
>NW_007747631.1:5825-6385 GCF_000696425.1 Galeopterus variegatus
ATTTCCTCCAATGTTTTCTTTCATAAGTTTTATGATTTTATGTATTACATTTAGGTCTATTATCCATTTTATACAAACGTTTTGTACATGGCTTAAGAAATGGATCAAAGTTCATTTTGTTGCCATGGAATACTCAATTGTTCTATCACCATTTGTTGCAACAACCATTCTTTTCCACTGACTTCTTCTTGCTAGTTTGTTGAAANATATTTAATGCAATTGCAGAGATGGCTTGCTATGCTTCGTGATTTCTCCGTATTCTCTAATCTGTGTCCCTTTACTGTTGCAAGTCACACAATTTGGCATTGTGTATGGGCATTCAACACCTCTCGCAAATAAGCTTGAAGGCTGGGGATGCTTAAATTGGAAAGCGTCTTTGTCTCCCGGGACACTGCTTCAACATCTTCTTGATACGTGGGTCTCAAAGCAGAAGAGTGAAAATTTAAAAATTTCCTGACAATTCTCAAAGGAGAGAGGTTAAAATCACCAACAGCCACCAAACAAACTGAATATTCACTTCCCCATGCTAACAAAGTGTAGGCCCTTATAAAGAACAGATC
>NW_007747631.1:12022-12300 GCF_000696425.1 Galeopterus variegatus
TTTGAGCTTTGGGATTTTAACTATAATATGTCTCGGGAAGGATCTTTTTGGGTTGAATCTGTTTTGGGACCTTTGAGCTTCCTGGATCCGAAGGTCTGTATCTCACTGTACCCTTGGGAACTCTTCTGATGCTATTTCCTTGAGTAGGTTTTCAATACCTTTTCCTTTCTCCTGCTCTTCAGGAATACCCAAAATTCAGACATTAGAGCACTTGAGCTTGTCTGCTATCTCTCTTAGGTTTTCCTCATTATTTTAAATTACTTTTTTCCTTTTTTTTT
>NW_007747632.1:0-311 GCF_000696425.1 Galeopterus variegatus
TGTGCCTGTGGGATGGCTGGAGGCTCTTCTTCAACCTGGGATTGGCTGGAGCACATTAGCAGGGACAGGTCAGCTCTGGGTATCTCATCCTCCTCCTGAGACCAGCAGGCCAGTCTGTGCACATTCTCATGGCAATGGCAGTAGTGCAAGTGTCTAGATCAAGACTGGCACAGCATCACTTTTGCTTCCTTCTACTGGTCAAATGAACTCACAAGACCAAAGTCAGAATTGAAGGGTGAGGAAGCATACTCTACCCCTTTTGTGGGAGGGACTGCAACAATCGTCTGGCAAAGGACTTGGATATAGGGGAG
>NW_007747632.1:5855-6061 GCF_000696425.1 Galeopterus variegatus
AAATCCCTGATATCCTGCATTGGTTAGCTATTGCTGAGTAACAAACTATGCCAAAACTCAGCGGCTCAAAACAATAATCACGTATTATTGGAGTTCATGCTTCTATGGGTTCACTGGGTCATCTGATGTAAGCCTGGCTCACACATGTGCCTGTGGGATGGCTGGAGGCTCTTCTTCAACCTGGGATTGGCTGGAGCACATTAGCA
>NW_007747633.1:0-306 GCF_000696425.1 Galeopterus variegatus
CTTCAGTATGCTAATTATGTCCTTGTAAAATTCAACAATAATCCTCTTTCTATCACCTCATCAATGGGCATTAATTAAAAGAGTTTTGTAATAATTTTATAAAGAAAGATAAAATTATTCCCTTAGAAATTCTAGAGAGTCTTAAAGTTCAAAAGTAAAACAATGTGTACTAGGCTCTTCCAATAAGTTTCCTCTTTGCTTTTACTATGCAGCTTAGAATAAGTACTTTAGTTTCAAATATCTTCATTTAGAATGATATGTTATTGCTATTTCTTTTAAAACTGCATATTAAAGAACATTTTTTAA
>NW_007747633.1:6055-6320 GCF_000696425.1 Galeopterus variegatus
TACATAAACACGTACTCTACCTTCTGAATATTCCTTTCAATATTTAGAGGAAGGTTGAAAAGAAACTTAAATCACTGAAGCACATTGAGTGCATTTCTAGTGGAATCTGCCTTGTTCTTTCGACCTAATACTTCTTGAAATAACGTGTCTGCGGTATAGCTTGCTCCTGTTTTAAAGAGAAATATAAACTTAGATAAAAGCTGATTTTAATCAGAAAATGTGTAACAGCACTGGAAACAAACTGTTAAACTGCTACTATAGCTTT
>NW_007747633.1:12070-12299 GCF_000696425.1 Galeopterus variegatus
ATTGCCTAAATTTACAAAAGTTGCTCATTTAAAAAAACTGTAGAAAAATCTATATAAATTACATGTAACTAATACATAAGATAAAAGCATTAGTAATACTCTAAGCAAACTAAACTATATTCATACTCATTTATATCTTCCTTCCTAAAAGAAACTAAAGTTTCAATCGTACTTCTATAATCGTTTCTCCTGAGGCTCCTTCTCTGTGTTTTTCACCAGCTCTACAGCA
>NW_007747634.1:0-10273 GCF_000696425.1 Galeopterus variegatus
TTTGGTGATGGGACACAATAACTAACTACATTGTATATTGACAAAATAAAAATATAAAAAATAATAATAATAAAAAGTGAACAATAAATGAATGAAGGCTCTCACTGAGAGGCTAGAGAACCTCCACCAATCTAGAATCCATTGGCTTTTCATGAACCATATACTTAGGCCTTTTGGAATCCACTTCAGAAAACCACTGATATCTACCTTAATCCACAAGTACCAAATATTTCCTTCTTGCAGGGAACCTCTGTATGGAGGGTTTCATTTGTTTCATTCTAGCCTGGGAGCAGCTATGCACTGAATTTTCCTGGAGAAAACACTATAACGGACAGGACAGAGGTGAATGTCGTAAGGAGACTGGGCCATAGCAAATGGAATCCATGTAAACAAGGCTGTGTGGACTCAGAAAGCATACTTAACAAACTTCTACATAGGCAAGCCCTGCTCATGTTATAAGAAGCTTGTTTCCAGTCTCCTCCAGGATTGTGAAATCCATTTATATGAGATTGCCCATTGGTTTTAGGTATCAAAGAGTGTGGGCCATCTATAAGCATATTGAATATTGGAGCAAGAAGAGATATTATACAGCTGTCTTATTTTATAGATTGGTAAATGTAGGCCCAGAGAAGGAGAAGGACTTGCCTAAGGTCACACAGCTAGTGAGTGAAAATTGGAGCTAACACTCAACTTGCCTGACTTTTGTTGTGCAACCAATCAATTTTTTTATGCTTTCAGTTTAACTTCATTTAACTGTCTTCAGAACATAATTTATACCCTTCTTCATGATTTTAATCATATTTGAAGATAGTATAGTTTTCTAAGAAGGCCAAATGTTCTTAAATCACAACTTTCCACTCCTTTTTATACCATACTCTCTGTGTGGGGCTGTCATGGGAATGTTTTATGTTGCCTTCTCTGCTCTGATTGCCACTGCTGAAGGGAGTAGGCTTATGTGGCCATGCTTGTTCTACAATAACCTGGCCCTCACTCACTTCTAACTCATAACTTATTTGACCTAGGAGAGGTAGTCTATCAGCTGGACAGCAACCGATGATTCTCTCTCAAATCTTGTTACCAAGAGACTGAGAAACCATGGGTGGCTGGCAATGAGCATTTGAATTAAAAGGTTACATAAGGGTGAATGCTATTATGTTTCACCATGTGTGAGATAAGGGTAAGCAGTAAGACCTAAAGAGATCTGCACTGCAAGGGGGTGGGAATGGGGAGGAGCAAACCTGCAGAAAGCAGCTGAGGCAAAGGTCATGTGGCCCAGAGTGGGCAAAAGAGAGCACAGCTGTCCCCTGGGGCTCCCCAATGCTGATTCTGTGCCCACAGGCCTGGCTGATTGCCTAGCTACTTGAACCAGCTGTTTCTTATAACCTGCTGACCCACAAGACATAGCGCCTTCCCTCAATAGGTTCACGACCTAACAGTGGAGATAAAATATGCCATTGAATACCTGTAGATTCTAATTTGGCAACTCTGGAAATGGACTGGGTGATGTATTTTCAAAGACCTCCCTTCACAATTCAGAAGGCCAGCCAAGATCAAGAACGTTTCCCTGAAGAATCAAGTCCCAGCCCCTCACAGGTGCACATTACCTTTTGTGCCTGGCACCTGCCACGTCTCTATCCTTACCTCTCCCCAAGCACTGCCTCAGAGTTCATGCTCTTCAAACCTAGATATTGCTGCCAACCTTTCCCCTTTCAGAGAGAGACTTTCTCTAAAAAAACAGGGATAAGCAGGATAGTATCCTCTCCAGGACATCCTTGATGGAGAGCCTCAATCTCCTGCTGCCAGCTGCCTGTGCCCCTCCCCTCCAGTGACCACCACTCGGCACTGTTTCTTCCTCCAGGCCATAAACATCCCTCCCTTTCCCATTCACATCCTATCCTTTCAGTGGCCCAGGACTAACTCTGTTGAGATATACAAGTTTATTTCTTGAGGGGCTCAGACAAAGTGAAAGGAATTCTAGCATAGATGGGCAATTCTAGTATTGAGGGAGAATTCTAGCACAGAGGTAACATCTGGTTTCCATGCCCTAGACTTCCCTTGGGTCCAAGGGCAGAACAAGGGAGGAATTAGGCCTTTCCTAGGGGCCAGCTCAGGTCCTCACCTGCCCCCTGCCCCTGCGCTTCCTTTCACCTCCTAGAGTCTTCACTCATTCCCACAGGAAAACTCACTTCCTGCTACTGCTTCCCTCCATCATTCTAGCTGTTCCTTTGACCTTGAATACTCTTGTCCTTATACCCATTTACCATCCTGACTCCTGTCTATTCTCAGCTCCAACATGACTAAACATTTTACTTCCCATACAGAACTTTGCTGGTGGTTTGGTACAAGAAACTTCTGGCACCAGAGGCAGCACCTCCTCCTGGAAGCTTTCCTTGATTTCCCTCTCTCTAAGTGTTTCTCCTCTGCTCTCATAGATGCCACATCGGCCTCCATGGTGCACCGATCAGAGACAAGTTCAAGGGCTGGATGGTGAATGAGTCATGGGGAGCAGAGGCCTACAGCAAAAGGTATCAGGGCCAAGGCAATGTCAGCCAGGAGACTGCAGTGTCATTCTAGATGCCCTGGAAGGAGCTCGTGGAAAGGGGTGGGTGATGGAGAAGCAGAAGGTAATGGATGGGGTAAGACTGGAGAGAGAGGAGCCACAGCCTGAGATGGGGCTGGGAGGAGGAGGACCAGCTCTGGAGACAGGGGGCTCAGGGAGGATCTGGAACAGAGATGCTTTGCAGAGAAGAGGAGAAGGAAGGATGCCGGGTGGAGAGATGTCTTAGGTCCTGTAGGCCATTCCTATCTTCTCTTTGTGACTTTAAAATTTGTTTGAACCATAACTGATAATAAGGAAAGCATTTTACTTCCTAACCCAGCAAATACACATGCACGTGCTATCTGAAAACAAGTTTCACAAAACAGTGCTTAATCTTACTCATTGAGGAGGCACTGATCTCTTCTCTTCTTTCCTCTTTCATTGAAAATTGCTTGGGCCGACCCCATGGCTCACTCAGGAGAGTGCAGTGCTGGGAGCGCAGCAGCGCTGGGATCGCCCAGGCCATGGGTTCAGATCCTATATAGGGATGGCCAGTGCGCTCACTGGCTGAGCATGGTGCGGGCGACACCAAGGCCAAGGGTCATGATCCCCTTACTGGTCACAAAAAGAAAAAAAAAAAGAAAAGAAAAGAAAATTGCTGATCATACCCTCCAAACTGATCTCATGACCCATCAACAGGTCACAAACCACAGTTTGTGTGTGTGTGTGTGTGTGTGTGTGTGTGTTTTCTTTTCCAATATTTTCTTTTGCAAAAATTAAATCCGCAGAAAAATAAAAGATAGAACAATGAACATTCATATACTTAACATTTTGCCACATTTCTGCATACTGTGTGCATGTGAATATAATACACACCTATGTGTATACATGTATATGTGTACACACACAATTGATTGCCATGATTCACAGTAGTTATATTCTTAAAGTTGTAGCAAACACTGAATTAGAGAATATGGAACCATTGCTCCTAAGGGAAATACGGGAGTAGATTCTTGTGAGCCTCTGCTCATGTTTTCATTAACCTTGCTTTACATGTGTTTCTATTTAAAGACACCTTATTTAATATATAGTTGATTCATTAACATTGAGCTCACGGCCAACGGCACTATGACTCATGCCTGAACTAAGCTTACTTGACACACGCATTTTCTCCATGAGGCACATCACAGCTTTCTTACACATGTGTTCATTAGACAGCACTTCAGCAATACGCTTAGAGCAATTTTAAACAGTGAAATCACCAACAAAAACATAAGAATGCAAAAAACTAAATAGATCACAGAAAGGACTTGTTTACAGCAAGAAACAAGTGAAATAGGAAGGTGGGGTGTTCAACTGACTTGACCTCAGCTGGGAATGTGCATGTGGGGTGACACAAACTTTTCACCATACTGTGCCCATCTGAGAGTGACCACCAATGTACCATGAGTATTGGTGCTGGGGTTAAAATATATGAATAAATTTTAGCAAGTAGGCACATCTGCAAATACAGAATCTGTGAATAATGAGGGTCAACTCTATGTATTTGGAAGTTGCAGACAGTGTCTCTTTCTTCACCTCCAGATTCATCTCCTAAGAATAAGGGCATTCTCCAACATAATTGCATTAGCATGATCCCGCCAGGAAAATGAACCTTCAACCACTAACATCGTCTAATATGCGGTTTTTCCTCCCTTGTTCAAACTTCTTTGATTTTCCTCAGGAATGTTAAGAGCCATCTGGGGGGAGACAGAACCGAATCAAGGTTCACCCACACATTGCGTTTAGCTGTCTCTTTAGTCTCCTTTAATCTATAATAATCTCCTGCCTTTAAAAAAAGGATGACATTGACATGTTTGGAGAGTCCAAGCCAAGTGTCTCTTAGAATGTTCCACATTCTAGATTCCTCTGATTGCTTCCTTGTGATTAGGTGGTGCTGAAACCTTTCTGGCAGGAGGACTGCATAGGTGATGTGCAGGCCGGGAGAAGACTCATGATGTCAGTTTGTCCCCCATGCTGGTGATGCTAACCTGATTCCTTGGTTAAAGTACTGCTGTAAGGGAGGTCAAGGCAATGCAGTCAGCTGCAAGAGAGGGGAGATGTGAGAGTGTGAAGAGAGGAGAAAGGGCCAGGAATTATTGTTCTGGCAAATGGCACAGGGTGGCAAATGGCACACGAGGCAAAGGGGCTAAATCCCAGCACTGAAAAGCAGCACTCTCCCTCCCAAGAGCAGAGGACCTGCATTTTTCCTGGAGCCTTTTGCTTTCCCAGAGCATGAGGAAACACAGTGTCAGTGTCTTAGTTTTGATCTCCAGTGAAATTAGGATATAGTTTCTTTAGGCTTGATATAATTTTCTTTTAAGCCTTGGGCTTGAAGTTGGAGCATTCTAAATGCTTAGAAAATTGTTAGGAATTGTAACAAAACACAGAATAGCTAATGTCTGACATAGCTTTTTTCTTTGCCATTGCCTCTGGATGATTTAATATTTAATATGATTGTGGTCAAACCAAGTCTGAACAGAGCAAGCCTGAAGCATTTCTAGCACCACAGCCAAGTGGCCAGGAGCCCAAAGTGATATAACCGTGGTTTACTCAAGAGCCTTGAAAGTAAACTTTTGGGCTAATTGAACTTCCAGACACCACTTAGCTTTTCCTAACAGTGATCTGTAATGCATCTGGGAATCTGCTTGATTTGAATCACCCTATTAGGTCACGTTTTCCAAGGGGTCTTGATACAGAAATGCTGCCAAGGGCTTTGGCAGAGCCCCGTTCACTTTTCAAGTCGTCTTCCATTCCTCGTCTCTCATCTGCTTCTCACAACAGCCCTGTGTAGTATCCCAGGCAGATGTTACTACTCCCATTTTCAGGTGAGGAAACTGAGGCTCACCGAAGTTAAGTGACTTGGGCAAAGTCACAAAACCATTGGATGACTATCATGAACCCTGTCCTTGATTTTCCACATAGGTGCCCTTTCTGCTTTGGCTATAGGAGTTAATCAGATGATGACAGGTCATTAACTGGGTGAAAAATGTCCCCATGAACCATTTCCAGTTGTGTTTCTGTGCTAAACCCCAGCAATGCTTGTCTGATCAGAGAGAGGGGCTGTGTGGTTAGAACTGCATAGAAGGTGTCAAGTAAAACTCTCTAGTGATTTTCCACAAGGTCAGGAGGATCCACTCCACTGGAACCACCCAAAGTGGCCCCACATCTTGGCAATTATGATCACAGGCTTAGAGTTAGACTTGACATTGGAACCCCAGCTCTGCGTCTTGCAAATGTGTGACCTTAAGCATGTTCTTTAACCTCGCTCATGATTAAGTCTTCTCATCTGTGAAATGTAGATAATAATAGGACTTACCTCTAGGTTTTTTGATGAAGATTGAGTCATTAAATGTAATATTTAAATCAGTAGCAGGCACTCTATACTTGTTAACTGTTAATATATAACAGGCTTAGTAAGCACTCAATAAATAGCCATTGTGGTGGTGCTGGGACATTTTTATGAACAGTGGTTGCTGTTTGCAGAGGATGTCATCAAAGACTGCATGATTTTTGTGACAGTATCTTCAAAAGGCCAAAGAAACTCTCCATATACACATCACATTTTCTTTACCTATTCATCTGTTGATAGACACCTAGGTTAATTCCATATCTTGACTATTGTGAATAGTGCTGCAGTAAACATGGGGGTGAAGATATCTCTTTTGTTTCACTTCTGGAACACCCATAATATGTATGTTTGTATCCTTATAGTTGTCACATTGATATCATAGGCTTTCTTCATTAAAAAAACATTGTTTTTTCTTTGTTCAACTTGGTTATTTCAAAAAGCCTGACTTCAAGTTCTGAGATCCTTTCTTCTGCTTGATCTAGCCTATTGCTTAGGCTCTTGGTTGTATTTTTTATTTCATTTAATATACTCTTCAGTTCAAAGATTTCTGCTTGGTTCTTTTTTATGATATCTATCTCTGTTAAATTTCCCTTTCAGATCTTGAATTGTTTTTCTCATTTTTTTGGTGTTATCTATATGTAATTTCTTGTATCTCCTCGAGTTTCCTCAAGATTATTATTTGGAATTCCTTGTCAAGCATTTTATAGATTTCCTTTTCTTTGGGCTCTGGTACTGAAGAATTATTATATTGCTTTGGGTGTGTCATATTTTCTTGTTTTTTCGTGTTTCTCATATCCCTATGTTGATGTCTAATCATCTGGTGGAACAGTGACTCCTAATTTTCTGGAGTAGCTTTTGAAGGGAGAGACATTTTCTTGTAAATGTGTTCTCCAGTGTCAGTTGGATAGGGTATTTTAGGTTTGATTCCAGTTGAGCAGAGTAGTGTAGCCTCCATGTGATTTGACTGTATTCAATGTTGGAGTTGTCTGTGAGTGCCTCTATGGCCTAGGCATTGGGGCACTCAGCTGCTTCTTGCTGATGTGGGTAACACTGGGCTGGGTTGCTAGGGTTGTGAATGAGATCTTGGGGTCTTGGGAGAAGCATTGGGGTGCTCTGTGGCTCCTCAGCTTATATGGGCAACACAGGGTGGGATTTCTGGGGCTGCAGCCAGGACCTTGGACTTTGAGAGAGCCAATGAAGCTCTCAGTAGCTCCTTAGCTCAAATGGGTGCCTCTCAGAGAGGTCACTGGGGCTTTTGGATGGGCCCCCCCTCCAAAGAGTCTCTGGGGCATTCTGCAGCTCCTAAGTTGGGGTAAGCCACTTTGGGCAAGGTCACTGGTGTTGCATGCAAGATCCCCCAAGAGAGATGCTGGTGCAGCTGCTCAGCTGGAGTGGGCTGCTCTTGGTGATGCTGCTGTGGTTGTGGGTGGATCCCTATGCCCCCAAGACAGATTCTGGGACACTCTGTAGTGTCTCAGCTGGAGTGAGTCACTTTGAACAAAGTTGTGGGGTTGTGAGCAGCGCCTTGTGCTCCCAAAAGTGATACTAGGGCACTCTGCAACTTCACCATTGAAGTGAGTCTCTCTGGGTGAGGTCTTTGGGGTTGTGGGCAGGGCCCTGCAGCCTCAAGAGAAATTCTAGGTCACTCTGGGCCAGGAGGTGTGGGTAGGACCCTGCACCTCCAAATGAAACCCTGGGTCTCTCTGCAGCTCCACTGTTGGTGTGGACCACCCCAGGCAAGTTTGCTGGGATTGTGGGTGGGCCCCTGTGTCCTCAAGAGAGGTGCTGGTTTGCTCTACATATCTCCAGCTGGGACAGGTGGCCCTGGGTGGGCTCAGTGGAACTGCAGACAGGACTCTGTGCCCCTGAGAGAGGTGCACAGGAATGCTACACTTTTCCAGCTGTAGTGGGTGGCTCTGAATAGGTTTGCTGGAGTCATGGTGGGACTCTGTGTTCCTGATAGAGGTGCACAGGTGCTACACTGAAGAGAGAAGGACTGCCAGTGATGGCAGAAGGCTCCTTCTCCTGGGGGTGGCCTCCACATTATGCTGGATCACCTATTCTTTGTGGAGATGCCAGGGCTATTGGATGACAGGGTAGAATGCAGTCAGGTGGTCAGCTCTGATCTCAAAATGGTGATGTGCTGCAGCAGGCTAGGAACCAGGGGATGTGGTAGTCAGGGGAGTGCCTCAGTGTGAACTCTACCTCTAGACCAATGCAGTTGTGTGGGCTCCCAGCAGCTCCCTACAGTGGGCTCATGGTCTACAAAGTCCACACAGCTCCCCTGTAGCTTGGATTGTAGGTGACTGTGGCACAAGCGGGGACCACCTGGAACTCACCCTGCCTACCTTTCACCTGTAGCAAGGATTAAAGATTCCCCCACAGGGAGTGTACAGCTTTGCAGCTTCAGTTCCTGTTTGAGGGGGAGGAGCACTGTTACAACTGGGAGGAATGGGTGGAGAGGAATGGACTGTCTAGTCCCTCAGGGTAGGGTGTAACTGCTGTTCTCAGCTGGCTTAGGGAAGTCAGCTCACTGGCAGCTTAGTCTTTGGAATGAAAGGGTGTCACTCACCCCTGCGGTAAGACACTTTCCAGCAGCAGTTCCAGTTCCAAGACAGGGCAGTAGTCTCAGGAGCCACAGAAGGTGGGGCAGTGTCAGCTCCTCTGGGGAGGTGTAAATTTGTGGATTTCTTGGTTGTTCCCAGTCTTAGGAGAAAGCATTTAGTCTTTCACCATTCAGCTGTAGGCTATTAATTTTTTGCAAATTTATTTTTTTAATCAAACTGAGGTAATTTTCTTCTAATTTGCTAATAGATTTTTTTTTTTAATCATGAGTGGGTGTTGGGGTTTTTCCCAAATGTTTTTCTGTGTCAACTGACATGATCTTGTGATTTTTCCATCTTTAGTCTGTTGATACAAACTGGTTTACTTTCAAGTGTTGAACAACCCTGTACAAGTAAGAAAAAATCCTACTTGGTTATAGTGTATAATTCTTTTTATTCATTGTTAAAGTCTGTTTAATTTTTTTTTTTTTTTTTTTATATATAGGAATTTGGTCTTTTAGTTCATGAGAGACATTGGTCTGTAACCTTTTTTTTTTTTTTTTAACTGTCTTTGTTTAGAATTTGTATCAGAGTAATATTGGTCTCACAAAATGAGTTGGAAGTGTTACCTACTTTTCTATTTTCTGGAAGATATTGTGTAAAATTAGTGTTAATTTTTCTTTAAGTGTTCATTAGAATTCTCCGGTAAAACCACCTTTGAAATTTCCTTTGACCCATAGCTTATTTAAAAGTGTATTTTTTTCCAAGTTTTTATGTAATGTCCCTTTCTATCTCTGGTAATTTTCTTTACTTTGAAGTCAACCTTATCCAATTTGAATACAGCCACTCCTGCTTTCTTCTGATTAATGTTTGCATAGTATATCTTATTCATCCTTTTGCTTTCAACCTACCTATGCCATTGAATTTGAAGTGTTTTTCTTGTAGATATGATATAGCTGTCATTTTGTTGTTGTTGCCTCTCCCTCAACTGTCAATCTCTCTTTTGATCAGTGTGTGTAGATCACTTACTTAAGCTCTAATATATCAAGAATTGCCTTAAATATATGTCATTTGATTATTTTTCTATTTGTTTCCTCCAGCTTAGTTCTTTGTGTTTTTTTGTTTTTTGTTTTTTGTTTTTTTTTTTTTTTTTGCTTTCCTGTGGGTTAAACCCTTTTTAGGATTCCATCTTTATTTAAGGTGCTTTAGAGAGATATATTCTCCAGATATATAGTTTTTGTAGTAGTTGCTTTGGATATTACATTATGTAGTTCATCACATTCTATTGCTATCAATATTTTATCATTTTGAGTGGTGTGGAGCCCTTTATCTTTCTCATTTTTAAATATCATTGTCTTAAGTATCAAATGGTATTATAATTTCTGTTTCAAGTATCAAATATGAAATAAGACTCCTGAGGAATGTCTGTCATAATACCTTTATTTCTGCTTTCATTTGTCTTTTCTTTTTCTCCTGAGGCCAAGTGGGTACTCATTTGAATGGTTCAAACTTAAATAAGAAAATCGCATATAATCAATGAAACTTACAAGAATATAGACTATATCTCATTCCAGGAGTATAATGAAAACAGTGCCTAAGAAAATGAAGGCTTTGTGTCTAACACATGACTTGTTTGGTAAATAAGACTAAAAAACATAAAAGAAAACTCTTTTCCTAGAAAGACTGACCGTGGCTTTTGACTAAAAGCTCAAAATTCCATTTCCGCATTAATTACACTCTATAAAATTCCCAATGTTAAGCAGAGATTGAGCGCATTATCTAAAACAATTCTACAAAAGG
>NW_007747634.1:11314-12160 GCF_000696425.1 Galeopterus variegatus
AAAAAAAAAAAAAAAAAAAAAAAAAAAAAAGATATATTATACAAACTCAAAGCATTTTAGATAAGGCATCAGCCCCATATATTACAGATTGATGTAAAATAATATAGTCTGTCTTCAAATCCAACAATATATTTTACAGAAATATTAACATATTCACATTATTACAGGAGTATCTAAGTGAACACAAAGAATAGGAAAGGTTATTAAAGAACCTCAGTAACTATTTTCTTCTAATCCTTCTAATCGAGTGGATGATTTTCTACCTGCCAACATGAAAGAAAAAGGCTAGAACTATTATTTTCATAGGAAAGGAAATAGCGTTTTCCAAAAACCACTTCATTCACATCTTGCAGTTCTGACAGTAGTATGCCATAAGCGTATGGTAAATCCCTGCTAATTTTATATATTACACCACAAAAGGTGTGGACACTTAGGAGTCTTAACATGGGAGGAGTTGGTTATAAGGTGAAATCCACTTCACACCTGTGACTGAGATGGCCAGGGTCATGCAGGAGCTCTTTGGACACAGAGTTCTNTACAGTTGAATTATTTGAGTTTATGAAAAGACTGTACCGTTCAGCTTTTTGGAGGAACACAAGACTACCTGGGGAGTTCATTGCATTCTTGGATGAAAGACAAAGGGGTTTGTTGTTGGCATAAAGCAAAGGCAGTTTCAATTGTGAGCTGACTTCCTGGTGATTTTTGGTTCTGGTTTTGTTTTCTTTCTGGGTGCCTTGAACAATTCATCATCACAGGGTCCAACAGTTCCTTTGATCTTTCATATACCAAGACACATCACCCAGTGGAGGAATACAATATTAAGTGACCAGTACTTATGGTGAGTGG
>NW_007747634.1:13807-15678 GCF_000696425.1 Galeopterus variegatus
AAAAAAAAAAAATTCTATCACTTCCCAAGCTGTTTTTCCTTGTAATTTTTTGTCCCAAATGTGTTATAGCATGGCATCCAGATCATTGAATGTACGGAGAGTGCTTAAGGTAGTCTAGCCTTTAGAAATTGTTAATAGACTTGAAACTGTAGTGCTAGTGCCTTATTATTACTAATTTAATGTTTTTGTTTCATATAGATAAGGTCTTTTTGACAAGTTGAAAACTTGTGAACTCATAAGTTTCATGTACTTTGGCATATGCATTTGTGATGAGGACTTCTTGAAGATGATAGAGTAACTTTTATTATTACTTCTCTAGTGGAAATAAGATTATTTTAAAGAATAATTTTTTTCTTCCCCAATTAAGTGCTACATGTCAAAGGAGCAAAAGAAAGGAACAAATTTAGGAATGAACAATTTTTCCTGCAGTAGAAAAATTCAGATATAGTTCACTGAAAGTTGTCCTGGGGCTGGCTGGATAGCTCAGTTGGCTACAGCACAGTGTTGTAACACCAAGGTCAAGGGTTTGGATCCCCATACCAGCCAGCAGCACACCTCCCCCCCCAAAAAAGTTGTCCTGGTTAAATGAATGAATATTAACTTTGAGGAAAAAGAAAAATAAAGGTGAAACAAACTTAGAAAAATTACAATTTGTTCCTTTAATGTGGGGGGTTAGTATGCTTTCAGCATGCTTCTTTTCATTGTTGTTTATAGGCCTTTGTACTGATGTCTTATATCACAGACACTAAATCACATCTCAGTGCATTTTTAAGTGCTGGAGACAGAATTGTCCATGTAATAGAAAAAAAGTTCCAGCTCATACAATCTAAATCTTGAGTTCAGAGTAACAATTTTCTCCTCACTTTTCTTATTTACATTTTCTATAAATTGGGGGATGCTCATAATAATTCCTTCTTCTCTGACTTCAGTCACTTGATTTAATTTTGGATTTTGATATGCTAAATGCCCAAGCATTAATACTGGAAGGATTCCAGTTACAGTATAATGGATAGAAACATCAGGGAGATTAAGACAAATTGGTACTATTTTTTAAGAGTTTATTATTAGCATGCATTAATAAGTATTTAATAAATTGAACACTCAGAGTGCTGAGACCCTTGGATCTCATCTTATTCAGCTTATTTAGAGAAGAAAATGTGNATATAAAATGTTTCTTTTCCTCCTGAAAATTTTAGGTGGTACCTATGATCTGGAAGAAAAGGGATATTTATTTTAAAACATTTTTTGTTTGTTTTTTGGCAGTTGGCTGGTAAGGGGATCTGAACCCTCGAAAGGGATATTTCTTTATAGCATCAATTTTATTTCCTCAGACTAATGGGACTTCCTCACAAGTTTTTAGCCAGTATATTCACTCCTCATAGCAGATTAAGAGGATGAAAGGAGAAATTCTAAATTTAATCCCAATTTACTGTAATCTAAAATCAAACCTACATGAAAAGGATTAGCATTTAAATATTAATGTCTCTAAAACATGCATCTTCTATTGCTGTGTGAAATTAAACTTCAGAAAACAGTTTATTTTTCCTTAACAAATAAAATAGGTTAGAAAAAACACTTTGAACTATGTAAAAATGTATATGTGCTCTGGTGCTGCACAGTGAGAACACAAAACAATATTCGTCTCATACCATCCTCTGTGTCTATTTCTTTGGGATTTCAAAACAAAAACGTTCCAAATTACACCCCAAGGCCTTCTGCCATTTCTGCCATAACATCTGACCTTATGCAGAGTGAAACTCAAGTTCACTGCATTTAAAAACAACTGAGGGCAAGATGAAGATGGTTCAGACACAGAGTAGGACTCACACTCAGGGAGGCAGCACAGAACGCGAGGACTGTTCTTTTCAGCA
>NW_007747634.1:16537-20311 GCF_000696425.1 Galeopterus variegatus
AAGCATTTTAGATAAAGCATCAGTCTCATATTACAGATTGATGTAAAATGAAATGGCGTATAGTCTGTCTTCAAATCCCACAATATATTTTACAGCAATATTAACATATTCACATTATTACAGGAGTATCTAAGTGGACACAAAGAATAGGAAAGGTTATTAAAGAACCTCACTATTTTCTTCTAATCCTTCTAATTGAGTGGATGATCTTCTATCTGCCAACATGAAAGAAAAAAGGCTAGAACTATTATTTTCATAGGAAAGGAAACAGTGTTTTCCAAAAAAACACTTCATTCACATCTTGCAGTTCTGACAGTAGTATGCCGTAAGGGTGAGGTAAATCCCTGCTAATTTTATATATTACACCACAAAAGGTGTGGAAACTTAGGAGTCTTAACATGGGAGGAGTTGGTTATAAGGTGAAATCTACTTCACACCTGTGACTGACATGGCCAGGGTCATGCAGGAGCTCCTTGGACACAGAGTTCTAAAAGCTAATTATAATGATTAGGGCAAAGATTGCCATGTCCTCAAGAGGAAGGTAGCGCCTATAGCTAATACCAAAATAACTTCCATCTTAGAGAAAACATTTTTTCCCTATAACTGGAAATGTAACCTTTAGGGCAACAAGGAAAAAACATTGATATGAAAGTTTTCTGGTGACTGATAAGAAAAAACAATTTGGAATAAGCTAGTTTGTGGGAGAAAGGACCATTTGATGGTGGACTAAAGAGTTCAAATGGACTGTAAGCAACTTCTTATAGTAAATAGTTTAAATGAAGGAAGATGCACATCCATTTTTAGTGCTATCCCTTCATTTTGGTCTGCAAGGCTTATGGTCTATTCCTGGGTGTAACCTTTAAGGAAAGAGAAAGGTCCATGGATATGAAATAAACCATGGATATGAAATGAGGTATAAACCATGAATCATTTGGGACAAAAATATGGAAAAACTTCTGGAAGTAAGAAAACCCAAAGCCAATGAACATCTGATAAGGCCTGGCAGCCACTTTGTTCGGTATTCTATCTATTTATAATTTACCAACTTCTAGATTGCTCTCTCAATTACAAAACTACAAAAATCAGAGAAATGATTTTTGTCTACCACCCTGAATGTGCCCGATCTCATCAGAAAAACAATTTATGTCTATGGCCTTCCCACCCTGAATGTGCCCGATCTCATCAGAAAAATGATTTATGTCTACGGCCCTAACACCCTGAATGTGCCCGATCTCATCAGAAAAATGATTTATGTCTACGGCCCTAACANCAAAACTACAAAAATCAGAGAAATGATTTTTGTCTACGACCCTACCACCCTGAACATGCCCAATCTCATCAGAAAAACAATTTATGTCTACGGCCCTTCCACCCTGAACATGCCCGATCTCATCAGAAAAACGATTTATGTCTACGGCCCTAACACCCTGAATGCACCTGATCTCATCAGAAAAATGACTTATAAGTAACTTTTTTTCCGGGCTGACTGTAATCTGAGGGTAAGGGCGGCAGAGAAACACCTCAGCAAAGAGGTGCCAAGCTTTCACATGATTGATGATTTATACCTCCTTGGTTTAAGCCTCCATGATTTATACCTCCATGAATCTATCCTAAGTGAATCATTTTGCAGTATATGCATATATTGAAACAACACATTGTACCCCACAAAAATAAAAAGATAATTTTTTTAAGAGAACAAAACAAAACAAAACAAAAGCAACAACAAAATCCTTGCTCAATGGAAGGCATTTTATTGTTTAGAGACCCTTGTGGTTTATGGCATTATAACAGACTATAAAATCAGGGTTACTTAATCAAGGCACAACTTCAGTTGTAGAGGGATGCTCTGTGCATTGTAGGTTGTTTAGCAGCATCTCTGGTCTTTACTTACTAGGTCCTAGTAGCACCTCTTCCCTTCAGTTGTGACAATTAGAAATGTCTCCTGACATTGCCAAATGTCCCCTGGGGGAAAAAGTCATCCTGGGTTGAGAACCGTATCTCTAAATTTATCCAGGTTTTGTTAAATTTTATTATTTTGTCCGATTTTTCTTACCCTTCAGTGTGTTTTGACTTAGTCATGTTTTCCCCTAAGAAGTTATTCTTTTTCTTGTGTGCAAAAAATAAGTTTTAATTTCTACTTATAGTTTGCCTTTCCATATCTTATTTAAGCTTGTTTAACTGTAGGTGGATTATGCTGATTCAACTTTTTTGGTAAAATGTTTCAGCTATTAAAAACAAAATAATACATTCTTTCTATGAGGTGAAAATTGTTGTATTACATGTTTTATAATATTTGAATTGGGACCCAGAATAAAACTCCTTTAGTAAGGTACTTCCCATATTGATTGTACCCTGATCACCTAGTATAAATATCATGTGTTGTACAGATTTCACAGTTTTAAATATAGTAATAATAGAAATTACTCCAATGATGACTGATATTCACCAAGCAATGATTGTGCCAGGTAATGCACCACAGCTTTATTTGCTTATTTTTTATTTTGGGGGGGAGGATTGTTATCTCTGCAGAATAACATTTTATTTAACAAACAGCATGGACTTCATACATATCCATTATCAGTGCTTTGAAAACCAAACAACTTTAAAAGTTAGCAGCAGTTTCTGCAAGTACAAAAATACATATTTACTAAATAACATATGGTATGTGGTTGATTATGAACCCACATGGGTTATACATTGAAGTACTAAAAACTTTAAATTTAATATTGTTTATAGAATGGTAAACCAGCAGTTCACATATTTTCAGCTAATGTGTCATGATGTATTTCGCATGTTATAATAAATTTCCCAGTTTACTATTTGGGGTGAGTTTCCAGGTTGAACTTCAGAGAGGGAAAAAGTAGGCAGAGTTAGCAGTCTCACTGAGATGAAGAGAAGGCGCTCCATGTGTTTAAGGAGTAGGAGGAAAGATCGATCATATTAAGTAAAGATGTAAAAAGATTTTACATATAGTCTCCAAAACAAACTTGTAGAGATAGAATTAAAATTTTGGAGATGAAAAATAAAACGGGTGGGATTAGTGACATTAAACATTGCAGAAGAAATTATTAGTGAACTTGAAAAGATAGTAATAAAAACTATTCAAAATGAGACAGAGATAATAAACTAGGAAAACCAAAGCAACACACACATATACATATACATATACATACATACCCTTCCTCTCTCTGTCTCCAGTCCCCTGTATTTCATTTATATCCTGGTCTTCTCGGGACACTAATCCCACAGACAGTTCACATAAGGCATGCTTCCTCTATAGAGATGCTTTCTCTAGTCCTCTGCAAGTATCTCTAAAACCACATGACAGGACCAATCCCATGCATTGATAAGAAAAGGCCTCACAAACACTTAGGTGATAAAATTTTTTAGCATAAAATTTTTGTCAAGTAGTCTCAATAAAAAGAATTATTTTGTTGCCCTAAGTATTAGCAATAATTATCCTTATGCTACCTATCCCAGATATCTTGTACAAAGGGGTCATAATAACTATCATCTTTATATTATTAGCCCAGTTCTTGTTCTTGTAGATGTCAGATCCTCACTGTGGTTAAATGTCTTTGGCTAAATGTCTGGGCTGGCCATATCCTCCATTGTCCAAAAGCTGGCTGAGGCTCTTCCCCAATGCAGAACTCTAGAATAGCCCTGACCTACGGGCTTGACTTCCTTGTGGGACTTCATACACAGTTTGAGTCCGCTGTCTACTAGGCTGAATGGAGAGCTGCTGTGTCTCTCTGATTCCTGGGAGGGAGGGAG
>NW_007747634.1:21028-23149 GCF_000696425.1 Galeopterus variegatus
TGGAACAGCTAGTCTTTGCGCAAAGGCTTAATCTTGCGGGTAAAACATTCTCAGTGCTTTGGTTTGTGGCACTACTCTTGCTCACCTCAATCCACATGACCAAACTCTGGTTAATAAGCTTTTGCCCCTCCATTTGCAAAGACTTATGCTGTTTGAGATAATCCTCCTCTCCCTGCAAGAGACCAGCTTCACAGCTGGTTTTATGTTGTTTCTTTGAATCATTCCCCCTGAGATAGGTCAGTTTGCAGTGCTCGTTATCTATGTTGGGCTCTGAGCAGCACCGGTGTCGCCTCAGGGTTTTTGGAGCATCTGTTGCATCTGAGGACAGGTAGCTGGGTGTGCACATGTCAGATGGGGCCCTGGCATGCTCCTGCAGTGGGAGGGCCTCTCTGTTCATTACTGCAATGGTCCTCAGCTTGGATTCAAGAGGCTGTTTCATTTGAATGTCTTCATCTTTAGACTGGTCTAAGTCAAAGTCACTCAGGGTTAAAAGGCCTTCCACCTCAGGCTGGACAAGGCCTTCCACCTCAGGCTGGTCAAGGTCTTCCATCTCAGGCTGGTCAAGGCCTTCGACCTGAGGCTGCCTTCAGCCTCAGGCTGGTCAAGGCCTTCAGCCTCAGGCTGGTCAAGGCCTTCCGCCTCAGGCTGGTCAAGTTCTTCGACCTCAGGCTGGTCAAGGCCTTTGACCTCAGACTGGTCAAGTTCTTCGACCTCAGGCTGGTCAAGGCCTTCCACCTCAGGCTGGTCATGGTCTTTGACCTCAGGCTGGTGAAGGCCTTCCACCTCAGGCTGGTCAGGGCCTTTGGCCTCAGGCTGGTCAAGGCCTTCTGCCTCAGGCTGGTCAGGGCCTACCACCTCAGGCTGGTCAAGGCCTTCAGCTTCAGGCTGGTCATGGTCTTTGACCTCAGGCTGGTGAAGGCCTTCCACCTCAGGCTGGTGAAGGCCTTCCAGCACAGGCTGGTGAAGGCCGTTGGCCTCAGGCTGGTCAAGGCCTTCGACCTCAAGCTGGTCAAGGACTTTGGCCTCAGGCTGGTCAAGGCCTTCCACTTCATGCTGGGCAAGGCCATGGTCACTGAGGGTTAAGACAGACTCCATGCTTCTGCTACTCTGGTCAAGTTTCTTTGCCAAGTCACTACATGGAGCATCCACATCCCCATTTACTTCATTTTCCAAGCTGTCATGGGAAGAGCCACTTTGTTGGAAGCAAGAGATATCTGTCAAAAAAAAAAAAACCATGCTTAACATATTTACTTACCATAAATATAGCCCAAGCTGCCTTAAACACAAACTATGGTGCTTAGTTTAATTCTCTTTTCACGTAGAGTGTTTAAATCTCTACTCTCAGGAAAGAAAGATTCTGTCACAATCTTCTCAACTGTTAGTGCAGAATAAAAATAAACTGCTGGGGTATACTGTACTAAATTTATCTCAGTTCCTGACAAAATGTTCCTTAAGTTTATCTCAAAACAATGAAAATGTCATAAGACCATGAAAGGGTTGAAAAAAATCCAAACCAAAACAACAGCATAAGGGAATTAATACTACGTATACCCAGATTCCAAATAAGACTGCCTTCTAACATGGATTGTTAGTGTTTATACATAATTAACTCTAGTCTTGGGGAAACCATTTACTAACCCTATTAGTTCCTCTTTTACAAAGTTCTTTAATATCCATTACCTTATTTAGCCTTTACAATAATCATAAAGTTAGATTTTATTGTTATCCACATTTTACAGATGAAGATACTGATGTTCAGTGGCATAGAATAATTGGCCAAGGATGACATAATTGGCGGTAGAGGAATTCTGGAAGGTTGTATGTCTTTGAATTCAGCACTTCCCCTCCCCCTCCAAAAATGATGCTAGTTTTCAAACTATTTCATAGCACACTAGAATCCCGAGGTGTCTCAGGGACCAGTAAGAGGAAGGAGAGAAAGGAAAACAAGAACAAAAAACAGGTCTGCCTATACTGCCTGTGGGTCTTCTACCCTTGTTTTAACAACAGCAATTCTACTATATATATTTGGATTCTTCATAAAGTTTTACCAAAAAAAAAAGAAAGCTTCAAACTATCATGCCACAGCACGCTGCCATTAAACATTTCTTGAAGGCTGGGACC
>NW_007747634.1:23602-24523 GCF_000696425.1 Galeopterus variegatus
CTGAAGTCTCTCCTAAGAGGGAAGTAATTTCTTTGCCAAATATCCTGCAGCAATTTTCAATAAGAAACTGCACAAGCAGGGGAACCTGTAAAAAGGGGAGAATGAACTGCTACTTTTCATATAACATGTTTATAAATCACATTTTATGTGAATCTTGATTTTAACAAAAAATATAAAGTATCTTGAGAAATTTATATGCTTTAAAAGTATACAAAACAGTTTCCCCTAAAAAATACTTTCAAGAGAAGTTTGGACATAGAATTTAATTTTAATCAGTGGCCTACAATTATTTGTGTACTTGGCTTAGTGCTAACATTTTCGGCCTAAATTTATTTGTGTCCCTGGCTGAATGCTAACATTTTGTACCAATAGCTCTGTTTGTAAAATTAGGATGATTTCAAGTATTCTCTATAGGGTGTTTGGGATGAGGAAATATATTTTGTTATTAAAATTTGTAAAGTATCATTACAAGATAAAGACTTATCTTTTTTTTTTTTCTAGGATCCGAACCCGCGGCCTTGGTGTTATCAGCACCGCACTCTACCGNACATAGTGGCTCAGTATAACTGACTTTGCCTAAGACTGTACATCTGGCAAATGGGGGGGGGTGCTGAGAATTAAACCTTGGCTTGTCTAACTCCAAAGTTCCTTGTTGTTGTTTTTTTTAAATAATCATATCAACTGCTTTATTATTACTTTATGGTTTAAGTCAGTCATAGAGTTTAGCCTCCTTAAAGGGAAAAGAGAAGAAACCCAAGTGCAATCTCTTTTCTGCTTAACAATCACCTTCCTATAGCCTAATAGGATAGGATAAACCACTTCATAATCCGTAAACTCAGTTTAGAAGGAGGTGTACTTAAGTTAATTAAGAAACTGTCTTTCAGAATTAATGCTCTGAATTTTGGTTTCAAAATGGGGACT
>NW_007747635.1:0-8461 GCF_000696425.1 Galeopterus variegatus
GAGGGTTGCGATCCTGTTACCGGTCAGTAAAAAAGACAAAAAGGAAAAAAAAAAAAAAGAGGAACCCATAGGGAGCTGCTGACTCCTACGTCACGTAATCCATGCTAGAGTAGCGTTGTGAGATTTAGCAAACACCACACAGGACGCCCAGCTAAACTTGAATTTCCGATAAACGATGAATAATTTTTTAGTATAAGTATATCCCAAATTTGCATGGGACATACTTATACTAATTTTTAAAATTTCTTATCTGAAATTCGAACTTACCTGGGTGTCCTGTATTTTATCTGGCCACTGATTCTGAAGCCGAATCGAGAGCACATTATACAAACTGTCAGATGTGCTGTAATTGTTCCGTTTTTTTTCCACGTGACACCAAAGTGTTAGTCCTGTTTTCAGTCTTTTCTGCTTGAAAAGAGATTGCGGCATGAACCTGAGCTCTTCTGTCAGACTGAAGTCAGGGAGCGTGCAGTATACACAGTTGTTGAGTTTTTTTCCCACGTGACACCAAAGTGTTAGTCCTGTTTTCAGTCTTTTCTGCTTGAAAAGAGATTGCAGCATGAACCTGAGCTCTTCTGTCAGACTGAAGTCAGGGAGCGTGCAGTATACACAGTTGTTGATTTCAGAGAAATAGTGAGCGAGAAGAAAGAGCAAGGTGCTGGAGTCAGGCTGACCAGGCTCTGTGACCTGGCCAGGTCCCCTCATCATTCTGAGCCCTGGTTCCCTCTGGCAGGTTAATTGGGGTGGCACAGAAAAGGTGATAGTGTCCTTGAGCTTGTCCTCTCCCTTGTTCTGCATCCACGAATTGCCCATCCCCAGGTCTCCAAAGTCCAGGGTGTCAGCGTCTTGCCCCCCTGCACTGCCGTCTGCCTGGGGCAGGACCTCAGAGAGCACTGTGGGAGAGGTCCAGGGCTCTGCAAGGCCTGGCCCGCCCCATCTGTGGGGACCCCTGTGATGGGCCTGTCCTGTGTGTGTGCAGGTGTGGACAGATTCAGCAACGACATCCAGCAGATGATGGGGTTTAAGCCGGGCCTGTACTGGAGACTGTGCTGGAAGTTCGTCAGCCCTGCCTTCCTCCTGGTGTGTAGCGTGTGGCCAAGAGCCCTGTTGGGAAGGGACTGGGTCCAGGGTGGGGCTGGGGCGGGTATATTTGCTTCTTAGGGGAGGAGGCTCTGGGGTCTAGAGGCCCTGGTCATGCAGACAGGACACTTGGGAGGCTCAGCCCTGCTGACACCAGGGTGGGCGTCCACCTTCATGGGGTCTCAAGCCTGGGGCCAGTCCCTGGGGGCTGTCGTGCCAGTTCCAAAGTCACCTTTTCGTTCTTCGTCTTTTTTTCTTGCTCCCCATTGCCTTCGCCTCCTTTTAATCATTTGGTTCTTGAATTGTTCCTCCTTTCTGAGTCAACTCTCTCTTTTTCCCTCCTTCCTTATTTTCTCCGTTTCCTATGTCCGTCCTGCTCCCTGCTCCTCATTTCTGTCATCTGTTTCGGCTTCTCGTCCTTTCTCCCGCCGCCCCTCCCTCCCCGTTCTCTGTCTCTCTCCTCTGTCTCCCTGTCTCCCCCTTCTGTCACCCTCCCGGTCCTCCGTCCGTCCCTCCCCCCAGTTCGTGGTGGTGGTCAGCATCATCAACTTCAAGCCGCTCACCTATGATGACTACATCTTCCCACTTTGGGCCAACTGGGTCGGGTGGGGCATCGCCCTGTCCTCCATGGTCCTGGTCCCTGCCTACGTCATCTACAAGTTCCTCAGCACGCGGGGCTCCCTTTGGGAGGTGAGCTCTGGGCACAGGATGGGAGGTGGCCTCCTGGGTCATTCCTGTTGGGGTGAGACAGGACACAGGTACTAGGATCAGACAGACCCACCTCACTGGCCAAGTTATTTACGCCCTGAGCCTCAGTTTTCACCTTTGTAACCTGAGGATAATTCTATGTACCTTGAAAGGGAAAGGGGGTGCCTAGCACTGAGCCTGGCACATAGGAAGCCTTCAGTACGTGTCATTTGCTCTTCCTACTGCTACTTATGTGAGAAGGTGAGGCTCAGTCCTTGAGTTCACTAAGGATCGATTAGACACACTGCCATAATTGGGCTCCCTCCTGTTCCCCTTCTAAGATTTGTCATGTCCTGGATGTCCCAACTGTCCTTGTCCAAGCCCACTGTGATCCGGTCATCTTGGTTTTTACATGCCTTTTTCCTGAACCTAATAATCTGATCAGCCAAAATCACTGATTTCTGATTTCTTTTACATGTGTGCATTATATACACACAGGGGTACTTCAAAAAGTTTGTGGAGAATAGAATTGAAGGAATACGAATCTTTCTGTGAACTTTTTGAGATACCCTCATTTATACATGTATATACTCTATTATATACATGTAACATTTACATACATTTATATATAAGTATTTGGGAAACGGTGCCCTTTATTCTGAAATTATGTCATTCCTATTATTTGGTTGTTAAAATAACCTTTCTTTTATAAACTAATGGTGATAGTCTTTTTGCAGGTCCTTACCTTGCAAAACAAAGATTTCATTTCTTCATTCCTTTTTCCACTCACTTGACAGGTAATTATTGAGAATCTAATATGTGCCAGGCAGTATTCTAGGTACTGGACAAAAATGCCTGCTCTTACGGAGCTCACATTCTAATGAAGAGACAGACAAAGGAGCGAGCCCTGCAGCAACTTCGGGAAGAGAGTCCCAGGCTGGGCTGTGTGTGTCTGTACCTCCCACCCCCATTTTTTTGTGATATACTTCCTTCTAATGAAGAGACAGACAAAGGAGCGAGCCCTGCAGCAACTTCGGGAAGAGGGTCCCAGGCTGGGCTGTGTGTGTCTGTACCTCCCACCCCCATTTTTTTGTGATATACTTCCTGCCTGTGCAATCCCAAAGTCTGGGAGCCTCTGTCCTGTGTCCCTGGGAGCATCCGTGTCTGTTGGGCTCATCCCAGATTTGGGAACCGAGACCTGAGCTTTTTATTCTTTGCACTTTGGGAGTGGGGAAGTCTTCCCACTACCTGGTGGTCAGTCACTGATTAAGGACACATGCCAAGTCCCTGCATGTGTCTGCACCCCAGGAGGCCCTCTCTAGTCTCACACAGGGGCCCCCCTTCCTGTTGTCCCTGCAACACTTGCTGCAATCTTAGTTTAAGATGACCTGTGTGTGTGTTGCTTCAATGCCATTTCCCCACGGGAGCTGTGAGCTCCCCCAAAGCAGGGACCACATGGGTTTTCTTCACTCTGGATCTTCAGGGCCCTCCCCAGTGTCTCCACAGTAGGTGGCTCAGTGAACATTCACTGGATGAATGACTCAAAGTGAATAGACCGGCTTCACAAGCAAGGATGGGGGTGTCTCATATGGACTTCGCCACAGTCCATGTGGGGTTTTAGGGCCAAATAGCAGGTGGCCCTCACCTGGAGCTATCAGCTGGGCTGCTAGGAGGGTGTCCCTGGGCCAAGCTGAGGCCTCCTCCCCTTCTCCATCCTCTCACAGAGACTGGCTTATGGCATCACGCCGGAGAATGAGCACCACCTGGTGGCCCAGAGGGATGTCAGGCAGTTCCAGGTAGATGCTGCCTGGATCACTGGGGCGGGGATCTTGGGGACGGGCCCTAGATGCTCCCTGCTGTGTGCCACCGCCCCACCCGAGCACCACCTGGTGGCCCAGAGGGATGTCAGGCAGTTCCAGGTAGATGCTGCCTGGATGACTGGGGCGGGGATCTTGGGGACGGGCCCTAGATGCTCCCTGCTGTGTGCCACCGCCCCACCCCCACCCCAGGAGGCAGGACCACACAGCCAGAAAACCCAGAGCAGCTATGGCCTGTAGACCATGGGGCTGTGGTGTTGGGTTGGGAAGAGGAGAGGGGCCTGTCCTCTGCTTTCAACCAGCCCCCATCTGCCCCTCTGCTCCTTGGTCCTGGGAAGCCAAGTGCCCAGACTTTCCTGCAACTCTGTTCTGCCTCTATGAGTCGTCGCCATGGAGTGTCACCAAACTAGGCTGAGAATTTAAATTGAAGGAAGAGTTGCAGGTACATCAGTAACCTATTGGCCTAGGTCCTACCTATTCCCCTTAAAAACATCAGGATTGGGGATGGGGAGGTTCCCCAGGAGGCCCTTGCTTCAGACCTGCTCTATGACTTTGGGATGCTCCTTTGCTCTTTCTGGGCCTCAGTGACAATTAGGGAATCAACCTGCATGTTCTCCAAGGTCTTTGTCCTTTCTGCCTCCCTTTGCTTCTTGCTATGCTGCTCAGCTGGCCCCAGCTCCTCCTGGTCCCACCCACCCCTGGCCCTGTCATAAAGTCCTGCCCGTCTTTTTCTGCAGTTGCAACACTGGTTGGCTATCTGAACCTGGCCCTCAAGGCGGAGGAACTCCACCGCACCAACGTCCAGGCCAAAGGCATCTGCTTCGCTCCCACCCCGGACACTGTCTTGGGATTCCTCTCCTGGACAATGTCCTTTCTGACCCCCTCTTCCTCTTTTCCCAGTTACAATTAATTTAGTGACTCTGGTTTTTGTTCACCTTCTGTTCATCTGGCCTGGGAGCTCTGAGCGGATGGTTGGTAAGCCTCGAGGAAGAGGAGGAGAGGAGAGAACAGGAAAAATGACTTCTGTTGAACCCCTTTTGTTTGGGGGAAGTCTCTCCCACTTTGGGAGTCCACCCAGGCTGAGGTCCATGTCTCGAGCAGAACTCCCCACGACGTTTGTTTATACTTTGAGCCACAGAAGAAATTCTCAGTCCACCAAATCAGAACGAGGGTAGGGTTTTAGACAGACACCAAAAAACCCAAAAAACAAACAAAAGCCCAGCTGAGTTTGGGGTGGGGGTGCATAGATCTTCCCTCTCTTGCCCACACCAGTAGGTGCTCTGGTGTCTGAACCTTGGTCTGGTAGTTTGGATTAATTTGTTCCTAAAATGAAGTTCATGGATAGGTGGTTCAGGAGATGTCTAGCAGAAACCTTCTTAATTTTCATTCTGAATAATCTGAGTTTGACTTGTGTGTGTTCTGGGACATTCCTCTGGCTTCTGGTGGTCAGAAGGTCTAGAGCCATGGTGTCAAGAGGAAGAGCGTAGATGAGTCACAGTGAGCAGGTTCTGCAGAGGTTCCCGGACCAGACAAACTGGTAGAGGCCACGATGTGAGTCGTGTCTACCGAGGCCATGTGCTGGTCTTGCTGTCAGGCACTGGGGGCCCAGAAACCCACCTGTGGTTCCTAAGATCTTCCTGGGGAACTTGGGACAGGGACCCAGCAAAGCCAGATGTGTCTCCATATGGGATTCTCTGCTGTCCTTATGGGCCCGGTGGGTGCCCAACAGCAGCCTGACCAGCTGTCGTCTTAATTGTTTTTCACGGACACCTGTAAAGCTTTCTTCTGGGAATCACACCCAGCACAGACCAAAGGTCTTAGGCAATGGAGCAATGGAGAGTTGCCCTGAATACTGTCTTTGTCTCTCTTCATGGGCTAGACTTGGCACCTTGGAGGGTAAGGTGGGACCAAGAACAGAGCAACCCAGTCACTCAAGTTGAGGGGAGAATATTTTTAGGAGGTGGTTGGTGGGTTTAGAGAATTTCTAGGTTTACTTTTGATACAAACTCACAAGTGGTGCCCTCTGGTGGTGATGGTGGTGGTTAGTTTCAGTTCAGTAAGAAATGATTCATGGTTTGGTAACTTGGTGGCATTTATTTGGGATTTCTGCTTATGATGTCTCTTACACCCTCATTGGAAACCTTATTCTGACTGTAGGAGCCCCTGCTGCAGAATCTCTGGCCAAAGAAAAAATAAAAAGAGGCCACTTCACTTACTCTTAGGAGTGTAGAGAGACACATTGAGAAGGTGCTTTACCTGAAACCAGGATGCCATTCAAAGCCTGAGAAGGCCCAAGTGGCAAGGCGTCTTGGACCTTTATGAAAGGTTAGGCCTGAGAACCTCCAGTGGATTGGAAAACAATCAGGAGGGGGTCTTGGTCCATTAGTGACTTTGAATCCTCCCATGAAAGGTAATTCCCCCAAGGTGTCACTTTTTTTGCCTCCCATCTGCCCAGTGAAGACTGTAAGGCTGGCTTCTATCTCCCCATTTCCCAGGTGACAAAACCAAGGTCCAGCATTTCAGTCACTCTTGCTCAAGGTTTCTCAGCTCCTAAGGGATTGAGTGGAACCCTCGATTCACATCCCTTGACTCTCAGCCCAGAGCAGTTTGAAATTCCCTGCACAACATAGTTCACCCCACCGAGGGCTGTTATTAAAAAATGAAAATCCGTTCAAGTGGCAAAGAAGTATTTTTTAGCAAAAGAACAATGTGTTGGAAGAAGGGAAGAGGTGAGAGGATGTCACTTATTCTCATCTAACTGGTTGCCAGAGAGGAAATTATTTAGCTACTCTCTTTTGATGAAAATAATCACTCTTTGGAACAGTAGGATGTGAAAAGCCGAGTCTATTTGGCTGAAATGAGAGCAAGCAGTCAGCAAAGCCTGTATGTGTTAAAACAGGGGCACACTTCAGAGAGAGCCTGCAATTTTCTTTTGGCCATCAGCGTATGGCCCTTCTGTAGCCAGACATTTTTCCCAGGGGGATCTGAGATGTGGTGCTAGCTGAACCAACACCAAACCAATGCGATGGTGCTGCCTTGTGGTGGAAGTTGGCTCCCAAGTCCGGGGTGCAGGGGAACCTGGTTCCAAGCACAGGTCACTTGGGAGGATGGGGATACCCAAAAAGCTGTAGGAATTCTCGTAGAGGTGTGGGGAGACCACGTGGGTTCACCTTTCCACTAATGCTTAATGGAGAGAGATTATGTGCTCTCTCATAAGTAATGTTTGAGTTCTTTTTTGTGGCCTTTTTTTAATTGCAGAGGTCACCCAGGACAAGGGTGCTCCTGTGTACTGTATATGACACTTGACACTTTTGATATTTTACCAGGATTTTAAAGAATTATTATTTTCCATGAAATGTAAGATATCTGTTTAAGACCATCACATGGACATTTACTCAGTGTCTAGTTATTTAGGACCCACCTGTTAGTCTTCATCTATATGCAAATGAGACAAGGAAGAAGGGGAAAGACCAACTCTTGCCAAATAGGCTGCTGAACAAAAGTCCCCAAAGCTGCCTTAACTCTCAGAGGGAGTTCCCGCCCGAGAGGGAGCCAGTCTCTCACCATATGATCTGTTTTCCAGCCTTGGTAATGTGAGGCTGGAGCATTCTTACCAAAGAAGTCATTTCATAGTAGAGAAGCCCACTGAACTCACTTTAATTGTTTATTTCCTTTGAAAGCCACAGAAAGGAGAAGAACAGAGAGGGTGTGTAATGTGGTGGAAACAGCACAGCATTTAGAGTTTCACGGACCTGCATGTGCAGCTGAGTAGCTGAGTGACCTGGGGAGGGTGGCTTCACCTCTCTGGGCTTCAAGTTCCTTTGTCAGTAAAATCAGGGGTTGGATCAGATAAGGAAATGTTCCATCCATTTAAAGAAAAACAATATGTCTGCATGATGATGTTCTTGTGCTAAATTTACAATGAAGGAAGCACATCACTTACTGTAGGATTTTCCAAAACGAAAATGACTCATTGAACAGAGAAATATCAGGTTTCTGGCCTCCAAAATTGGATTTTTCTGGACATTCAGCAGTTCCTCTTAGATATTTCTTCAGCCGATACCAGAAAAATTTGGTATTAAGAAATAATAATCCAACCGGTTTGTTCTGAGGAATTGGAGGGTAACTGATTGTCATGCCCTTGTAAGTCCCAGGATCCATAGCTCTGCGGGTAGGTGCATAGTTGTTGCTGCAGTCACAGAAGCCACCAAACATTGGTGAATGTGAAGTTGCTTTTCGGGTCCCTGCCCTCGTCGTGTCACTTTTTTTGCCTCCCATCTGCCCAGTGAAGACATTGTGGAGAAGATATGAACTTACATGTAATTATTTTTAATGTAAATCAGCAAGTAGATGGTGACACCAATATAAAGGAAATGTCAAATAACAATTCAGACAATATCTTCAGATATGTAAAGGCTGTCAGGGACTGGGTGGTGGGCCCAAGGACTGAATTGGGGCCAGTGGTAGGAAGCCCAAGGAGATAGCTTGCAAGATTAGACTAGAACAGAGAATGGGCTGTTGCTGGAAGTGCTGAGCTCCCCAGCACTGGAGATATGCAAGCAGATAGCACGCAATGTCTCTCTGGGAGGTGTTAGAGGGGACTCAGGGTCAGGTAGGGAAGGGGGAGGGAGGTTGCATAACCTCTGAGGTCCCTTCTATTTGGAGCTCCTGGGACTCTTTTTGGATAGTCGTGAGCCCGGTCTTGCACAGCAGCTTTGAGAGATGCAAATATATTTATGTCAAAGATCCTGGGGTAGGGAGTGGTTTGGCCTGTTCAATCAGAGTTGAGCAGACAACCCAGAGAGGGTATTATCATACTGATCATTTTGTTTCAACCTAGAATTGGATTTAGGGTTTATTATAGTGAATCAAACAAA
>NW_007747635.1:12046-12298 GCF_000696425.1 Galeopterus variegatus
TTATGTTGGTGCCCTCTGGAAATAAGGTTGGGTTAGGGATCAAGCAAGTCCTGACAGGTACTTTAGAGCTGTAGGAAAAGACAGCATGGCTATGAGAAGTTGGTCATCTAGTGGGAACTTGTTGCAGGGGCTTGGAAATATCACTTTGTCACATGGCCCCTAACAGGACAGTCCAAGAAATTCTGGATGGATAAATGCTGTTAGAGGTCAAGGCTGTAGAAAAGTTTTGGACCTCCAGTGCCCAGACCAGCT
>NW_007747636.1:0-586 GCF_000696425.1 Galeopterus variegatus
TTCAGAGAAAGCTTTTCAATCTAAGTAAACTCATCACATCAAGCTCATCGATCCAAGTTAATTCATCAGACCAAGCACATTGATCTAAGTAAACTCATCAGACTGAGCACATCGATCTAAATAAACCAATCAGAGTAAGCGAATGGATCTAAAGAAACTCTTCATACCAAGACCTTCAATCTAAGTAATCTCATCCCACCAAGCTCATCGATCTAAGTAAACTCATAAGACCAAGCACATCGATCTAAGGAAACTCATCAGACCGAGCTCATTGATCTAAGTAAACTCATCAGGACGAGGTCATCGATCTTAGTAAACTCATCAGACTGAGCTCATCGATCAAAATAAACTCATCAGACCGAGCTCATCGATGTAAGTAAACTCGTCATACCAAGATGATAGATCTAGTTAAACTCATCAGACATAGCTCATTGGTCTAATTTAACTCATCAGACCAAGATGTTCAATCTAAGTAAACTCATCTGACCAAGCACATCGATCAAAGAAAACTCATCCGACCAAGCGCATCTATCTAAGTAAAATTAACAAACAGAGCTCATCGATCTAAGTAAACTCATCAGACCGA
>NW_007747636.1:735-1535 GCF_000696425.1 Galeopterus variegatus
TCAGACCAAGCCCTTCGATCTAAATAAACTCATCAGACCGAGCTAATCGATCTAAGTAAACTCATCAGACCGAGAACATCGATCTAAGTAAATTCCTCAGACCAAGATGATCGATCTAGGTAAACTCCTGAGACATAGCTCATTGTTCTAATTTAACTCATCAGACCAAGATGTTCGATGTAAGTAAACTCATCAGACTGAGCACATCGATCTACGTAAACTCATCAGGCCAAGCCCATCGATCTAAGTAATCTCTTCTGACAAAGCTCATCAATCTCAGTAAACTCATCAGACCAAGCACATCGATCTAAGTAAATTCATCAGAGCAAGATCATCGATCTGAGTAAACTCATCGGACCGAGCCCATCGATCTAAGTATACTCATCAGACCGAGCTCATCGATCAAACTAAACTCATAAGACCAACCACATCGACCTAAGTAAACTCATCGGACCGAGATCATCGATCTAAGTAAACTCATTAGACCAAGATCATCGATCTAAGTAAACTCATCAGACCATGATGATGGATGTAAGTAAACTCATCAGACCAAGCTCATTTGTCTAAGTTAACTCATCAGACCAAGATGTTCGATCTAAGTAAACTCATCAGACCAAGCACATCGATCAAATTAAACTCATCAGACCAAGCACATTCATCTAAGTAAACTCACCAGACCAACCTCATCGATCTAAGTAAACTCATCAGACCAAGCCCTTCGATCTAAGTAAACTCATCACACCAAGCTCATTGATCTAAGTAAACTCATCAGACCGAGCTCATCGACCTAAGTAAACTCA
>NW_007747636.1:2063-3668 GCF_000696425.1 Galeopterus variegatus
CATCGATCTAAGTAAACTCTTCTGACAAAGCTCATCGATCTCAGTAAACTCATCAGACCAAGCACATCGATCTAAGTAAATTCATCAGAGCGAGATCATCGATCTGAGTAAACTCATCGGACCGAGCTCATCGATCTAAGTAAACTCATCAGACCGAGCTGATCGATCATAGTAAACACATCAGACCAAGCTCATCGATCTAAGTAATTTCATGAGACCAAGATCATCGATCTAAGTAAACTCATCAGACCATGATGATGGATGTAAGTAAACTCATCAGACCAAGCTCATTTGTCTAAGTTAACTCATCAGACCAAGATGTTCGATCTAAGTAAACTCATCAGACCAAGCACTTCGATCAAATTAAACTCATCAGACCAAGCACATTCATCAAAGTAAACTCACCAGACCAAGCCCTCCGTTCTAAATAAACTCATCACACCAAGCTCATTGTTCGAAGTTAACTCATCTGACCAAGCACATAGATCTAAGAAAACTCATCAGACCAAGCACATCGATCTAAGTAAACTCAACAGACCAAGATCATTGATCTAAGTTAACTCATCAGACCAAGATGTTCGATCTAAGTAAACTCATCAGACNTCAGACCGTACTCATCGATCAAACTAAACTCATCAGACCAAGCACATCGACCTAAGTAAACTCATCAGACCGTACTCATCGATCTAAGTAAACTCATCAGACCAAGCTCATAAATCTTAGTAAACTCATCAGAGAAAGATAATCGATCTAAGAAAACTCATCAGACCAAGAGCTTCGATCTAAGTAAAGTCATCACTCCAAGCTCATTGATCTAAGTAACCTCATCATACCAGCACATAGATCTAAGTAAACTCATCAGACCGACCTCATCAATCAAACTAAACTCATCAGACCTAGCTCATTGGTCTAAGTTAACTAATCAGACCAATATGTTCGATCTTAGTATACTCATCAGACCAAGCACATTGACCTAAGGAAACTCATCGGACCGAGCTCATCGATCTAATTAAACTCATCAGACAACGCCCATCGATCTAAGTAAACTAATCAGAGAAAGCACATCGATCTAAGTAAACTCATCAGACCAGGCTCATCGATCAAACTAAACTAATCAGACCAAGCACATCGACCTAAGTAAACTCATCAGACCGTGCTCATCGATCTAAGTAATCTCATCAGACCAAGCTCATCGATCAAAGTAAACACATCAGACCGAGCTCATCGATCTAAGTAAACTCATCAGACCAAGATCATCGATCTAAATAAACTCATCAGACCAAGATGTTCTATCTAAGTAAACTCATCAGACCAAGCACATCGATCAAAGTAAAATCTTCAGAGAAAGATAATCGATCTAAGTAAACTCATCAGTCCGAGCCCATTGATCTAAGTAAACTCATCAGACCGAGCTCATCGATCAAAGTAAACTCATCTGACCAAGCACATCGATCTAAGTAAACTCATCTGACTGAGCTCATCGATCATAATAAACACATCAGACCGAGCTCATCAATCTAAGTAAACTCATCAGACCAAGATCATCGATCTAAGTAAACTCATCAGACCAAGATGTTCGATCTAAGTAAACTCATCAGACCAAGC
>NW_007747636.1:4537-6479 GCF_000696425.1 Galeopterus variegatus
ATTCGGTCAAAGTAAACTCATCAGACTAAGCCCTTCGATCTAAGTAAACTGACCACACCAAGCTCATCGATCTAAGTAAACTAATCAGACCAAGCACATTTATCTAAGTAAACTCAGCAGACCAAGCTCATCCATCTAAATAAACTCATCAAACCAAGCTCATCGGTCTAAGTAAATTCATCAGAGAAAGCTAATCCATGTAAATAACCTAATCCGACCAAACCCTTCTATCTAAGTAAACTCATCACACCAAGCTCATCGATCTAAATAAACTCATCAGACCAAGGTTATCGATATAAGTAAACTCATCAGACCGAGCTCATTGATCTAAGTAAACTCATCAGACCGAGCTCATTGATATAAGTAAACTCATCCGACAAAGCTAATCGATCTAAGTAAAGTCATCAGAGAAAGCTAATCCATCTAAGTAAACTCATCAGACCAAGCCCTTCGATCTAAGTAAACTCATCACACCAAGCTCATCGATCTAAGTATACTCATCAGACCAAGCACATTGATCTAAGTAAACTCATCAGACCAAGCTTATCGACCTACGTAAACTCATCAGACCGAGCTCATCAATCTAAGTAAACTTATCAGACCAAGCACATCGTTCTAAGTAAACTCATCAGACCGAGCTCATCGACTTAAGTAAACTCATCGGACCGAGCTCATCGATCTAAGTAAACTCATCATACCAAGCCCATCGATCTAAGTAAACTCATCAGACCAAGCTCATCGATTTGAGTAAACTCATCAGACCAAGCACATCGATCTAAGTACATTCATCACAGCGAGAACATTGATCTGAGTAAACTCATCAGACTGAGCTCATCGATCTAAATAAACTCATCAGAGCAAGCGAATGGATCTAAATAAACTCCTCATACCAAGCCCTTCGATCTAAGGAATCTCATCACACCAAGTACATAGATCTAAGAAAACTCATCAGATCCAGCACAACGATCTAAGAAAACTCATCAGACCAAGATGTTCGATCTAAGTAAACTCAACAGACCGACCTCATCGATCTAAGTAAAGTCATCAGACCAAGCACATCGATCAAATTAAACTCATCAGACCAAGCTCATTGATCTAATTAAACTCATCAGAGAAAGCTATTCGATCTAAGTAAACTCATCAGACCAAGTCCTTCGATCTAAGTAAACTCATCACACCAAGCTCATCGACCTAATTAAGCTCATTGGACCGAGCTCATACACCTATGTAAACTGATCAGACTGAGCTCATCGATCAAACTAAACTCATCAGACCGAGATCATCGATCTACGTAAACTCATCAGGCCAAGCCCATCGATCTTACAAAACTCTTCTGACGAAGCTCATCGATCTCAGTAAACTCATCAGACCAAGCACATCGATCTAAGTAAACTCATTGGACCAAGCTCATCGATCTAAGTAAACTCATCAGACCAAGCACATCGATCTAAGTACATTCATCACAGCGAGTTCATCGATCTNATCTAAGTAAACTCATCAGACCAAGCACATCGATCTAAGTAAACTCATCAGACCGAACCCATCGATCTAATTAAACTCATCAGACCAAGCTCATCAATCTAAGTAAACTCATCAGACCAAGCACATCGATCTAAGCAAACTCATCAGACCGAGCTCATTGACCTAAGTAATTCATCAGGCCGAGCTCATCGATCTAAGTAAACTCATAAGACCGAGCTCATTGATCTAAATAAACTCATCAGACCGAGCTCATCGATCTACGTAAACTCATCAGACCAAGATCATCGATCTAAGTAAATTCGTCCGACCAAGATGTTCGATCTAAGTAAACTCATCTGACCAAGCACATCGATCAAAGTAAACACATCAGACCAAGCACATCTATCTAAGTAAACTCATCAGACCAAGCACATCGATCTAAGTAAACTCATCAGACCGAGCTCATCGATCTAATTAAACT